>NW_025333925.1:0-19966 GCF_019186645.2 Phyllostomus hastatus | reverse complement strand
AAGAAACTGACAGTGACCAGAGGGGTTGGGGAGGGGGATAACAGGGGGAAGAAGGGCAGGGGACAAGCAAAGGAAGAGGAATAGAGGACTCATGGGCACAGAAAATGGGGAAGTGGGGGTTGACTATGGAAGTTGGGGGTGGAGTTGGGTTGAGCAGGGGGAAAAGGAGGGACAAATGTAACTGAATAATAGTAAATTAAAAAAAAGTTATTAAAAACAGATCTTGGAACTAAGACAGACTTAAAATATTCAGATTGCCTTAAAAGAAATTATTGATGTCCAGAGGACGATGGGAGCTGGATGCGCAGTGTGGGCACATCTATAATAGTGTCACCAATAAAAATGAAGATAAAAAATAAATGTAAAAAATAAATTTTGGGGATCTGTCTGCGCACTGCATGTGCAATGCTATAGAATGCCAAAGTGCTCCTGGCATGCGTCAGTTCCTGGGATGAGTTTTAATTATCGCTGAAAAGGAAGAGTCACATGTTCCCGCCTCATGCAGAACCATAGTCCCCACATGAGGGGACAAACAGGCTAATGACCATGATGTGGTGTCACTTCATCCCGTGTGCACATGCCAACATAACCAGCTGCCACATGTGCCCTTCCCATTAACACTGAACACAGAAAAACAAATGTGAAAAAATAACAATATTGGCAGAAACAAATTGAAAACAAACACTAGAGAAAAATGTATAGAGTTAAAAGGTGGTTCATGGAAGAAATTTAATAAAATTAAGAAGGGCAAATTGTCCGGATTACAACAAGGAAGAAAACAGTCAAGCCGAAGACATCAGTCACACTGAACAGAAGGACAAACCCGGCGTTCTCAAACAGGCTGACATCACTGAACTTGGAGTCCAGAGAACCCCAGGGAAGAGCTGCAGAAGGAGAGAGGAGCCCCCACACACCCGCAGGCTGAACACATCACACACTTCAGAGCAGGGCAGAGCCCCCACCCACAATGGGCAGGAGTAACCCCTCAGGAAGAACCAGCAGGAAACCATCAGTTCAAAGATTTCCAGGGCACCCTCAACACTGGGAGATTTTCACATCAGATCAGTCAAATTGGAAAGACGTCTTTAAACACTGCTCATTTACTAGAGGGGCCAGAAGAGGCCTTCTTCATCCACATTCTGAATAACCTGGTCCTAGTGGGCAGGACTGCCAAACCAGCTTTATCAGTTTAGAAACGAGCCTAGAGTGGAGTCCAGTCAACCTGAACAGCCAGAGCCACAGGCACAAAACCACTGAGCCTGGAGGTCTCGGACCCCAAACCTCCACCAGGTGCAGGACTGGGGAGGCGCTAACTGAGGGAGAGGAAGCTGTTGCTCCCAGGCCCTTCCACGCACCCAGTCCTGGATCTCTGTGCTCCTGGGGCGGCGGGGGGTGGGTGGGACCTGTCTGCAAGTCCGACTCTCACCCAAGCTGCCCTCATGTAGGAGATATTCTCTGTTGTGATGTCACAATACACACTATTCTATGATTCGATTCATTAAACTAGGCACAAGCAGAAGTAGGAACGACAAGAAGTTGCAGGTTGGAGGGAGCTGAGTGTGCAGCTCTGTGTCCAGCTTACCTTGTCCATGAGCCCGGGAAGCCCACAAGGTGACAATGACACTGACCAGGGACAGCAGCATGTTAGACATCCCCGAGGGTGTATTAACTCGAATATCCCAGCCGTGCTCCGTGGAGTTGTGAGTCTGCCTCGTGAGCGGTTGTTAGTGTGAGCCTGAATTTCAGGGCACTGCCAGGAAGCTGGTTTGTTGGGTTCACTTAATATCAAAGTTCAGAGAGTTTTGCAAGATATGTAAATTTCTGTTGAAAATTTCCCAATCTCTTTGTGACTTCCCATTCCTCATCATTGCACAACATCCCTCAGTGATATTAACACACCTGATGCAAAATTGACAAGTAACAGTAATTTTTAAATTAAACAACTCTAGAAATGGCTGAGGTTCTTTCTCCACCCAGAGGTGGAGTGGGAATAATCCGAGTCCACTTCCCTGTAACTGTCCCTTGTCCTGTATGTGTCCTCACCCAGCCTCAGTCCTTCCAGTCTGTGACCACCAATCCCCAAAGCTACTAGCAAATGTTTGTTAAAATGTTACTATTCAATGTTACTTAAGATTTTATTATCCAGTAATGTATAATTAATATTCTTATTCTCCTAAGGGACTCTTTCACGTCTCCTGTGGTTTTCATGAAGAGCTTCTCATGAAAGGAAAGATCTCTTGGAACATTTTCCCTACCAGAACGTTCCCCTTGACCCCACTGTCGTCATCCAGGCCTCATTGCTCTCACGTCTGTGCACCTATGTCTCTGGTCTTTGAGAGGTTCACATACAGGGAGTTTCACACACGTCACTTACTGTGGCCTGGTACTTCTGGGGACCTACCTCCTCATGTGCAAGTGATGCCATCCAGCCACCTTGTGAAAAAGTCACACAGTTGTCCTCACGTCTGTAGCACCATTTCCTGCAGGTGCTAGAAAGTACAATTCATTCCTGTCTTTTGTGTATGGACATTCCTGCTTTCTTTCTGGAATATTACGAGGTGTCACTGGCAACAAAAGACAAGGAGCAGATGAAGTAATGATTTCCATGACCAATCAAAAGAGAAGAATTGTTTCACTGATGAACTATCAGCTTCTCAGCATCACTGTCCCCCTGGTTTAGGGCTCCTGGGATGAGAAGGGATACAGAGTTCGGAGGGCAGAGCTGGTGCAGAGGTCTTGCTGAGGTGAAGGAGGTTATGTCTTGTGTGTCATGTGATGTATGAACTTGGATGTGGACTCTGGAGGAAGCGAACTGTTCAGACGCACCTACAGTGTTTTCCGGAGTCCCTGTGGTCCAAGGCTGGGTGAGCAGAGGGGGGTCAGCTCCAGGGATGAAGGGGCTGTTTCCACCTCTCAGCTCCTTTGTCCCCCTTTTGTCTCATCTCCTCTCTCAGCAGGAAGTGGGCCCTGGGTTCTCTTCTCACACCAGCTCATGCAGAGAGATTGAGGTGTCTTACAGCTTCATTGTTGTATTTCCTTACATTCATGCCCCCCCCCAGTTATTGGAGACAGTGTACTGTCTTAATATATATATATAAGTATAACTAATATATATATTTATTTGTAATATATAATAATATAATATAATTATGCCTTTTTATAATTAATAAAATTTATATATGAAAGAAGAAAGGAAATAATTAGAGTTAAAATTGATGCAATGGTGAGATTTATAAGGGCATGTGCAAGGAAGAAATAAACAAAGGAATAAATTGAAAAAATACTACATTAATAGAGGACAAAGCAGAAAAATCTAAAACTGAAAAATATCACCTATGCAAATAAATGTATAATGTTACTACTAATTTGGTAAGCAAGCTAAGCAGAGATTAGCATTTCTGTCCCATCGTTTTGAATACCAGAGGGTGTCCAACATCCTGGGACAGAATAAATACAAAAGCATTTTAGCTGTCACTCAGTAGTTACTGTGCTAACAGTAATGTTTGCTTTACACTTTGGAAACCTTTTTCTGAAACTGAGATGTAAGAATATAGAAGCAATGAGACAGAGAGAAAATGTATTGAAGAGTTTCTAGATCCTGTTTTATTAGCAGAACTGTAAAACCCAAAAGGAACTAATGCTGTATTTATTTATCTACTAATTCATTCATTCATTTATGTATCTTTAGAATATTACTTTTATTTTATTTTGTTGAAAGCACACACTGCATTCCACCCCCAAGGACAGCCAAGTGTCCCGTGGAAGTACAAGACCTTATGACAATATATGAAATCATTGTGACCTGAACGTGTAATATTTTACACTCTTAGGTGTCATCAATGACAATGACCAGCAAAGATTTACTGAGCCCCTTCTGGATGCCAGGCCCTGCACTGGGCACTGGGACTTGGTTGTTGTCCACTCTTGTGACAGTATTTTCCTCATTGTCTCACGACAACATTCTTTTAGTTGTGGTGTTTGAGACTGAGATAAAATCTTGGTATAAGAGTGTTTCATGCCTGTAAAAATGTATTTACTCTTGTTATGGGTGTGTTGTCAATCCTTACAATTCATTTTAATTTCATTTCCATTTCAAAGATCTGACAATCTAAAGAAACTGGAAGTAAAAATACTTCCACACTATTGGACATGCCCATGTGGAACATAGTTCTTGGGTTTTAAAATGCTATTTCCCGATAAAAAAAAATCTGAGGTTCTTGCAAGCATGTGTGCCCATGTGAGCAGTTGGCAGGAGAAGTACACACTGAGCGTGGAACAACACACTGTGATATAAAGAAGAGAAAGGCTGAATGAGTAAGTGGGGATTCAGCTGAAGCTCCAAGAATGTGGTTCAGGTGACAGCCCTCGCCAAGACTGGAGTAATCCAGCGACCAATGGAGAAATGAATGTGACCAAATGTGACAAATGGATCATTAAACACTGAATTCTTGCTGATACATACAGCAGTTTTAAAGAAGAAAAAGAAATCCTGAAAACTGACATAGAAGGACATGAACATAAGTTTTTGCTCCAGAAAGTGGAGATTGAGGGACAATCATGATGAGTAGCCACATCATTTAGGTGAAGGTTTAACCTACGCAGCCTTGGTGAAGGGACACTTACCTGTGTACAAGAGGCACCGGGAATGAATGGAGAAGAACGATAGAACTGGTCTGTGAAATTACAATTTTGTGACCTCCAATGAAATAATTGACAAAAACCAAGTGTGACAGGTTCTACTACTATTGGGTAAAAGGCTGGGAGAAACACTATGTGCACAAACATCACCATTTATGGCAAAGAGATGTGTCCATTGTGATGATGACCCTTCATGTGACAGGAAACTGGGTGCTCTGTGACACAGGTTCCCTAACCTGGTTCCTTGGTGAAGCCAGTCTCTTCATTGGAGCGATGTCCCAGGTTTGGTTTTTAACACAGAGCAACAGGGTACCACTTCAGGTATTTGTAGCTTAGTTACTTATAGCTTTATTTTCATTTTAAAATTTTTATTGAATTGACTGGGGTCACACTGCTTAATAAAATTATATAGCTTTCAGGGTACAGTTCTATAATACATCATCTGTAAATTGTATTTGTGTGTTCATTACCCCAATCAGGTCTCCTCCCATCACCATTTATCCCCCATTTACCCTCTTCTACCTCTCCCACCCCCTTCCCTCTGGTCATCACCATACCGTTGTCTGTGTCTATGGGTTTTATTTCATTTTATTTTTTTAATTAATGCCTTCACCGTTCTCACTCAGTCCCCCCCAATTCTCCCCCTCTGACAGCTGTCAGTCTGCTTCTGTATCTGTGAGTCTGTCTCCGTTTTGGTTGTTAGTTTACTTTGCTCATCAGATTCCACACATCTGAAGTCTCATGCAGCTTGTCTTCCTCAGAATGGCTTATTTCACTTTGCACAGTACTCTCCAGGTCCATCCATGCTGTTGTGAAACGTGAGACCTACATCCTCAGCTGGCATCTTACAGTATTAATGTTTTTATAGAAATGAATAATGTTTATATTCAACTGAATTTAATTAGTGATTTGTTTGAAATGTACAAATATAAAAAACATATTTCAGGCTCCGGGGTTTGAAAGTGTCCAAATCTCTATAAAGCAGCAAAATCATGAAGATGATATTTAAGCCCTCCTCTTCATGCAGAGCTATTTCTGGTTCTCATCATGTGTCATCTTACTTTTTGTGGGTATTTACTCCAAATTAACATATTTCATCATTCAAAGATGATACATGTTCAATACAGAAGACTGGGGGGAATGTGGGACTGAACCCCCAACTCCTACCCCCCATTATCTCTACATCCAACAGAGTTGTGGTAAGTGTCATTGCACTTCCTGCCGGTCTCTGCTCTGTAAACGCGTAGTCATGGTTCACAGCATGTCCTGAGATTGTGTGAATGTGTTTATACTGCTGCTGTCTTTTTCATCAGGACGTGTGCCACTGCCCACAGTCTTGCCCTGATTTGGACCCCACCTGCTCTGTGTGACGTGTCTGAGAGCTTGCCTGCACTGGGGGGACAGGCTGCAGAAGATCACGCCTGTCACCATCTCTGGTGAGTGTTTCTCGAGGACAGGTAATAACTGCTGACGTCTTCTCTCTGACACAGGTGTGACATAGGCTGGTTTTTATGTGTTTGTGAAGTGATTACATTTTGAAGATGGAGACAAGCATGTTTCCCCTTTCACTCTGCAACAAGAGTCTCAAACAGCCCCAGAAGTTCCAGACCAAGTGTTGGGAAAGTTAGGGGAGTGGTTGGGTGCAAGCAGGCTGTGAAGGGATAGGTTCTGATTTCTGGCCACAGATGTTTGATGAACAGAACACACAGCATTGTGGTTTGCCACATTTTAATGAGATCCTTTTCAGAGCAATTCATTGGTCTTTCACATTATAATGATATCAACATAAATTCTGATTATGAAGAAAAATGAGATAAAATATACTTGAAAAAATAGAGAATTGGATTAATATAAAATACTCTAAATGAGTACATGTATTTCAATTTTCAGAATGCAACATAACCATCATTTTATTCACAGGTGGGATACGTCAGTTTTCCTGCCTTACACGTTACCCGGAATGAGGAAGATGGTGACTTTGCACGATACCCACGTCGGCAGGTGAACTCAATACTATCATCTGATTCTGAATAAATTTTTTTGTCCTGTTTCCATTTTAACTGTATGTTATGTTTTTCCATCATTTCTTCTAATATTACACATGCCTCTAAAGGTAAAAACAAGAAATGTAAAACATTAAGTGGTATACAAATTCTCAGTAGAGAAGTTTAGACTGTCACGTAGAATCTTCCACACTGATCCAGGAACTCATTCTCAAAACCTTTTTCAATATAACTCATTGAAAAGTCATCCTGTAGATGTAAGTCATTTTAAGCAATTAATGATGTAAATATGAGGTATTCTGTGGGACAACTAAAAGGTAAATCAAAGTTAATAATAGCAGTTACTATGTATTTAGTTTTCATAAAAGAATCTTTGTTACTCTTCCTGTTTGAGAATTTTTTTGTATGTTATTTGTCCATGCCTCACTATGAGGGAGTCAAGCATTCATCAGAATATGGTCATCCATGAAAGTTCTGTTATAAAGAGCCGAACATCACACTCTTTATGCCGATTTCCCAGGACCCATGGGAACGACAATCCACTTACCTAAACATTTGGGTGGTTGTGACCACTCTCCATCACGACATCTTATTATCCTGTTTCCCTGAAGTTTATAGTAGGCCTGGCATTTGTACTCCACCGAGTCTCCTGGAGCGTAGACGGCTGATGGGAATGTGGTGATGTCCCCATTGTCGATGGTTGGAGGGGGCCCACATTTTCCTTTGGACTCTACAAAAGGACAGTCTTTGGTTTAAGGTGGCTCTGGAGTAGGTGGGGGCTATCCTCACCTCTTCCAGGAGCCAGACTGGATTTACAGCTAAATAAGGGAGTAAGCAATGTGAATAACCAAGTGAAGGATGCCTGACCAAGAGCCTTAAACCTAGGGTGTACGGAAGCCACCACACAGATGGGTAAGCAGAGAGGACATGGGGACAGCCTTGACCCCCTACCATGGACAGTGGCTGAGAAGCTGGAGAGTCGGCTGGGCTGAAAGGCCCCAATAAAAAGCTCGCATTCTCACCCTCATTCTGGAATCCATGACAGAATATCTCTTCTTCTAATGTGGCCAAATATGTCCTAGAATAAGTACACCATAGTACTTACTCAGTCCACGGACAGAATGGAACTTTAAGCACCACCATTTTATTTGCATGAATTTATTTCATCCATAGGAATCACTTCATTATGTATTCATAGCAACACAGCTCATCCCTAATATATCCTCTACAATGGGGGTGAGGGGGAGAACAAGATACTCTACCTTTGCACTGAGGTGGTTCAGTCCAGCTCCCATTCATACAGGTCACCTCTACATCCCCAAAGAGGTCCAAAGATTTCTTGCATTCGTAACGTACTCTGTCACCAGACTGATACCTAGTCATCTTGTTTTGTATAGTGGCATTTTTGACTATGGGAGGACTCCCACAGGAATTATCTGAATAAAAAGGAAAAATGTATATCTAATGCAATGAATGTTTATAACTCACATTGACCAATGGGATTCCCTTCTATTTCTGGAGGACTTAAATCCATATTAATCTGTCATGAAGACTGAGAAATTTCATAAATTTACATGTATGATTGAAAAAGGAGATAATGCAGGGTTTTTTTTTCTGTAGCAGTTAAGCTTCTATATCTTAAATTTCTTTCCCACCCTCTTGAAGATTAATAGACACTTATAACCAGTGTAAATGATGGCTTTGGGGGACTTTCCTTTGAGTTTAGCAGGAAAAAAAAGAAAGTTATGTAAATTGAAGATAAATTGATGAACCTTAATACTAGAATAACAGATTATTTGGCATGAGATTTGGGTTGAAATCATCATGTCTATTCATTGTGATTTTAGGCTCTTGGGACTAATAAGTACAGTAGTCATTTCCTTAAGGAGTATGTCAAGAATTAAATGCTTTGAGGAATACCTCATAGTTAAAGGAAGAGGGTGATCGCAAAAAAGATCCAAACAGAGGCTGAGGAAAATATTATGAAAAAAATGAATTTACAATTTAATGAAAGTACTGTAGTCATCTGAGGGGGGAAGATTATTATAGATGCTAAGATGAGCAACGAACTTCAGCTAGAGGCAAAGTATTAGTAGACCGAAGTGGAAGCTGCTGGGAATTCCTGTCAAAAAGGTTTCACTGCTAGGGTTATGCCCTAAGAACCCTGAAACACCAATCCAAAAGAACCTATGCACCCCCATGTTCATGGCAGCACCATTTACAATAGCCAAGTACCAGAAGCAACATAAGTGCCCATCAGCAAACAAGTGGATCAAAAAATCATGGTACATTTACACAATGGCATAATATGCAGCAGAAAGAAAGAAGGAGCTCCTACCCTTTGCAACAGCATGGATGGAACTGGAGAGCATTATGCTAAGGGGAACAAGCCAGGCAGTGAAAGACAAATACCATATGATCTCACCTTCAACAGGAACCTAATCAACAAAACAAACAAGTAAGCAAAATATAACCAGAGACATGAAAATGAAGAATAAATGGACAGTAACCAGACGGGAGATGGGAGAGGTAATGGGGGGATAATGGTGAAGAGTCTTCAGAAATGACTATAAAGGACACATGGACAAAACCAAAAAAGGGGGTGGAATCAGTGGAGGGAGGTAGGGATGGCTGGGGTGGTGGGGAGAAGTGGGCCTGGAGTGAAAAGGCAGAGAATTGTACTTGAACAACAATAAAATTTTTTAAAAAAGAGTTTCAGGTCACAACCTGGAGTTTTTTATGCTGCTCTGAGTGAGCCTGTGAAGTGGCATTTGCATTTCCTCCAGTTTCCCAGAAGGTGCTGACACTGCTGTTTCAGGGGCCACCCAGTGAGAACAGGGGCCCTCAGGTCAACCATCACCACCCCTTCCATTCCTCTGTGTGAAGGCACCAACACCACCCCCCACCCCCGCCCTGATCTGGCCTAAGACAGAGCCTGTGTTCATCTCTTCATCACGCTAGAAGTAATGCTATATTGTACTATTTAAGACACTTCAGGAAATTAAATGTCAAAGTTTATCAAAACACCTCTGCATGTGGGCGTCCCTATCCATCTGCCAGTCATACAGCGAACAACATTGGATCCATCCATTTGGTAGGGCTGTCGACATCTGTAAGCTACTTCATCTCCTGACTGATATACTTTCTTGTTCTTGTTTACGTTTGTGGGTTCGGCATTATCAAAGCTGGGTGGGGAAGGACAAGTTGTCTCTGAAGGGAAAAAAACAAAAAACTTGTTCAGTAAATCTTTAAAAACATATATGGCCAATAACTTTACTCTAGAATAATAGGTACATACTAAACAAATGTATACTGTACAACATTTTTTATAACTTGAAAATATGTTAACAGTCTTGACTTGATTACATTGAATGATTCTACATTTATCCGAAGTGTAATATGGCGATGAAGAGAAAGAAAGAAGGAACTTCTACCCTTCACGAAAGCATGGATAGATCTGGAGAACATTATGCTTAGTGAAATAAGCCAGTTGGTAAAGGCAAATACCATATGATCTCACCTTTAAGTGGAACCTAATCAACAAAACAAATAAGGAAGCAAAACATAACCAGAGACATTGAAATTAAGAACAATCTGATGGTAACCAGAGGGGAGGGTAGAGAGGGATAATGGAAAAAAATTGAGGGGGGTCATCAAGGAACATGTATAAAGGACACATGGACAAAGCCAAAGGAGGGTAGGATCGAGGGTGGGAGGCAGGGATGGGTGGGGTGTGGGGGAGTGGTGGGAGGAAAATGGAGACAACTGTACCTGGAAAACAATGAAAAATATATAAATTAGTTTAAAACAAAGCATTACATGGGACTGATGGTTCAGAAAGCCTGATGAGATCAGGACCACACTTCTTACATTCAGATTCTTTTTTGTCCATAGAGGCCATCTGTGTTATATCCGTATTTGTACCCTTTCCTTCTAAGTCCATTTCCTAGAACTACATGAAGCATTGAAAAATGACACAAATGTCTCTAAGTAGGTAACCTGTAAAGTGTCAAGAGCTGAGTCATGATGAGACTGGTGAGCAGGGGCCAGCTGTACCCCACGGAGCTGACATGGCTGAGCATGCACATAGAGCATGGGGCAGGGGGAACGGGGGACCTCAAAGTAATTCTTGTTAATTCTAGAATGACTACAGATTTAAATGGATGTCATTCATGCTCTAATTACATGTATTGATCAGCTCAAGAATAAAATTAAATACACCATACTTATGCATTCTGGGGGAGGGCTCCATTTTCCTCCTGAACATATCACAGATGCAGGTCCATGAATGGTAAATCCTCGGGCACACTTGTAGGTAAATTCTTCTCCATACTCATATCTGTTTTTCCTGTTCAGTGCAGCCCCATTGGAAACTGAAGGTGGTGGTCCACAAGGAAGTCCTGAGGAAAAAAGGTAGGAATGACTGCATATTTCACTAACTCTGGAATTTATTTCATGTACTGTTTGGCATAGTTGGTACTTTTATTTGATCACACAGGCACTAATGATAATACATCACAGGAAAGGTGCACAAATGCTCACTAAAACCGTGATCGAGGTGTGCATTGATGGAAAAGAGAAATGTCAATATATTTAGGAATGGGACTATCACTGCTCCTCTAACCAGTCACGAGTAATAAAATGAAACACATTGAGAATCATGTTATGAAAATTCTCATCTATTGTAAGAGATCAGAAAGGACATTGTAGGAAGAATATAAAAATTTAAAATCTGGTGGCAAAGCTTTCACTACAATGTCTACAAATATTTAGAATAATACTAATAGCTGTACCCACATGACTAGTTAGGTTTAATTTCACTATACATCTAGTTTTAGTGGGGAAAATGCCATAATTAAAAGTGATTTCATGTACCACATTTTTTTATCCACTTATGGACTGTTCGGCCCTCGTACTGTTTCCAGGTCCTGGCTGTTGGAAACAATGCTGCTGTGAACATAGGGGTGCATATAATCTTTCCAACCGGTGTTTCAGGACTCTTAGGGTGTACTCCCAGGAGTGGGGGTCTCTGGGTGAGAAGGCAGTTCTGTTTTTAATTTTTGAGATATGTCCACACTGTTTTCCACAGTGATTGCTATGTGGCTATGAAAAAGAAGGAAATCTCACCTTTTGCAACAGCATGGATGGACCCCAAAAACACTATGCTGAGTGAAAGAAGCCAATCAGAGAAAAACATACAGTATGATCTCACTTGCATGTGGAATTAGTGAACAGAAGAAACTGGTGAACAAAAATAGAACAGAGGCGTGGACGCATGGGACAGACTGACAGCTGTCAGAGGGCATGAGGGAGAGGGGGGCTGGGTGAACAAAGGCGAAGACATTGCTAAAGGACATGTATGCATAGCCCATGGACACAGAAGACAATGTGGTGATGGCCGGAGATAAGGCAGGGGGTCGGGGGCTGGGTGGAAGGGCACAAAGAGGTGGAAATGGGGACCTTGGTAATAGTGTCAACAATAAAAATAAACAGAAAGAATAAAAAACTAAGCGATTTCAGAATAAACCCATGACATTAACAAAAATAGGATTTATTTATTTATGCAAAAATTGGTAAAATATGTTAATACATAATGGTACATAAACATATAAATAGATTTGCACACTTATAAAAGCTAAAGAATTATCTCTCATGCCTTTGATGATGATTGCTTATTTTAATGAATTGTACCAAATTAGGATTTTAGTTTGCATGCTGTCCTTACCTACACATTGAGGTAGGGGACTCCATTTCCCCAGGCGGCATGTTATCTCATGATGCCCAGTTATCTTGAAACCGTCTTCACAAACATAATGTAATTTAGTGCCATGTGGATAGAGCTTGGGCTCCACTGTTTCTTCTCTTTCTTCTTCTGATCTGGAGGAATTTACAGTTCCATGTTCTATATCAGGTGGCTGAGGACACGGTGTTTTCTCTACAATGCAGAACAGAGATCAAAGGGTCAGGCACAAAGATCATATTTACAAGGAAAAATAAAATTAAACACACTTGGGGTTTTAATACAAGAATGATTTGAACTACTGAAATTATTTAATAACCAAACTATATTTGAAACTTGCCAAGATATATGTCTCCATAAAATCAATGATACCATCCCCTCATTCCCTAGGCCCCTTCATTCCCTTCCTGCTCATTCCCAGGAGTGAAACACGCATGTAGACCAATTGCATCTGGTGTTTCTGCAGTAACTCAAAGCTTCCCTCTGTGCTCACTTCACAACACAAGGGGAGCAATGCTGATTGGTTCTGGTACCGAAATTGAGATGTAAGGTTTTGAGGTGAAGTGGAAGGCATATGGAGAAAGGGCTTCAACTGTCCCTTTCCACAAAGCACAGGGAGTCTAACCCTCGTTTGACAGACAGGTGTGACACAAGTGACACACTACTGACCAATGCAGCGTGGGACTGACTTCCAGATTCCACCCTGGCACACGAGATCTCCTGCTTCCAGAATCAGAGAATTGTCTTGACAGAGAATAGAGATTGCTTCTCCTTCCTGATAATTCACTGTGGTCGTCATATTTTTGAGATTTGGGAATCTGAGGAGGAGGTGGACATCTTGGTATTTCTAAAAAATATTAAAATTAGATTTATTAAGGAAAACCACAAGTTACAAATATTAAAAAGGATAAGTCAGTAAATAAAACTGTCAGTAATAATGCATCTCAAAAGATCAAATGTAATGACATGTTCTAGATTTATGTTTGTTATACTGTTCTTGCTTACCACTGTAATATACCACATTGGGTTTCTATTCTCATGGCCTTCTTTTAGAGTCTTTCTCTTATTCTTTCTGTGATCAAGCTTGGATAATTTAGGGAAAACCTATTTTAATGATTTCTAATGAGTAGAACATCCTACCTGGATTATTAATTCCATAACAGTTCATAAAATAAAGATTGATATCAGAATGCTTTTAATGAATATCCATGATCAAATGGTTTGGAAGCCAAAGTAAACCCTTAGAAGATGTTGTACCAATAGACGCTGAACAGCCATAGCTATAGGGAACTGGTCCACGTGGCAATGGTGAATGTAGCTCAGCCCTGGTTTGGGAAACTGACAGGTGCCAGGTGGCACACAGGAGCCAGTCCCGCAGATCCACTTTCCCATGGGGGGACCAGGCCTGCATTATTTCTAGGTTGCTTTGAGGCTTGCTTTTGCTAAGACTCCCTCACCCTGAGTTAAGACATCAGAGGTTTAATGTATATCTTTGAAGTAACTCACTAAAGTGTGTGCCATTCCAACCATGGAATGTAACCAGATTAATCACTTTTATTGTTCTTTTCATTTGCAACATTGTTTTCTTTGTTATCTGTAAGAAGTAACCACTTAAAACAAATCTGTGCATAATGAATGAGGTATTCCTTGATGTAATGCTCCCAGAAAGCAGTAAAAGGCTGTCCAGGAAGGGGTCAGGGCACTCTCTCACTCAGAAAGTGGCCATGCTGTCCCTTTTCTCCACAGGACTTCTGCAGTCCGTGTGATTTTGTTCATCGCATCCACAACATAGACACCGCTGGCCAGAGTCTGTGTCCCGTAGGGAAGAATTGCCTTTAGTTAAAGATCGATTAATTTGATACAGATTCTTGGCTGAGATATGAATTAGATATGTTGAGTGGTGATTTATGTATTTGTGAAAAGTTTAAAACTTTCCTGCAGGTTCTGTTTCCTAGCTTGCCTAAATTGGTAAAAGAGCTATATAGGAAATTTAAATAGCCTACTCTCTGTTAAGGAAATTAAATTAATCAGCAAAAAATTTTTAAAAGAAGAAACTAAACTATATATCAGATGATTTCGCAGGTTTTCTATCAATCATTTAAAAGAAAAAAATATAATAACAGTGTGTATAATAACATTGTACATATACTTTTGGATAACAAAGGAGTACAGAGCAATTTTTCTATTGGGTCTCTGAGACCACAATAACCTTGATAAGAACATGTGGCAGAGACATTACAAGAAAGCAACAGTAATCTAATATCCTCTGTGAACATACATGCCAAAATTTTTAAAAATATATCAGCAAATCAAGTACATGAAAGTAAAGAAAGAATACCATATCACTGCCAACTGCAGTTAACTGAGGACAGTGAGTTCAGCTGCTGTACAGCTGGAGAAGTGCAACACACAGGTGAAACTGGGGAATCAGAATGAGCCCTGTGCTGTTGGAATTGGTGGTGGCAATAAGACTGTTTCTATGACAGATACAGATAAACAAAACGATAGATGGCTCAGTTGGTAGATGCCTACAGAGAGAGATGGATACATTCATAGAAGGGTATATACATCCCTAGATACTAAGATAGCTTCATGAGTTAGAGGTATAAGCATAAGCACCATAGTAACACAAAAAATTAGTAGCAATGGTATTCCAACAGCAATGAGCAGACCTACTCCCCAAAGCTGAAGTCACCAGTTCCTGAGTGGTTTGTCAGGTAGCTGTAGAATGCACATGATACAATTAGTATTTTGAAACAGTGCTTTGGTTATTTTCTAAATCACCTTCCAGTGGGAATTATTGTAATAAGAAATAGTCAATAAAAAGTTTTAAGACACAATGAGGCTCCTTTTAAAAGGTAGGAAGAAATTGGATGACATTTGAAAATGTTATAAATAAGAGCTGACCTGTGCAGTTCACTTCGGGAACCCATCTTCCATTGACGCAGACTGAGTGCTTCTGCTCTGACCTTCTTCGGCACGTGTAATTCACTTGCTCATTATGGTCATAGTCGATCCTATCTGACTGGAGTGGCTCATATCCATTTGGCCTTGGTAATTTACATGTCTCAATGTTACCTGTGTCTGTAAAATGAAATGTTACCTTGAAAATACTAATCATGAGAATCTAAGCAACTAACACAAAAAATAGCTATAGAGTCCATAGTACAATGAAATTGGAATTTAGGTCTATAAATTCCACCAGCACAGTTATTCCTGATCATGTTGCATCATGTGGGCTATTACGTAGGAACAAAGTCCCATGTCCAGTGCTGATATTTCAGAGAGAATAACCATCGTTAAGGCATTTGGCACTTTGGGAATTGCAAGAACATAGAGGTTCAGTTTTTGCTTTATCTGCATAGAGAAGAGTCATCACATGACTAAATTTGGTCCCATTTGAAATCTGTGCAAATGTTCACATCCATTCTTTTCCTGATCTCAGACATTTCTGCATTATTCTTAACCACAATCTTCAAACATTAGAAGAAAACAATGATGTGTGCAAACAGAATATATGAAGTTGGTAGTTTCATTATATTGTTTCAATAAAGTTAAGGTAAAATAAGAAGAAAAGTTGATTCAAGGTGTGAAGTAAAGAATGTGAATATTGAAGCAAGTCTTGTACATGATCACCAAAATTAAGAACAACAAATTAGGTGATTAAGTCATAACCTATTTTGCATACATACTTTAGAATGTTTGAGGCGCTGTTTTTACACCAGATCATCATATAATGCAACATTATACAATCCAATATTATAATGTTAGAATAATCCATTTTTACTGGCTTTAGTATGTTATCTATAGATTAGTAAAGTTTTTATACAACTATGTATTTCAAAAATTTCCTGCATATGGCAAATTCTGTTTTGAACTTGATGTCAGTGTGGGTCTCGGGTAGTATTTGTTAATAATTGGTAATGATGTCAAGTGAGGAAGATCAGAAGAAAGAAAATTCAAGTAATTGGCCAAAAAAGAGTAAGGATTTTGTAATGCAACCCTGAAAAACAAATAAAGGGACTAATTTAACACACACTAGATTCTTGAGAATTAGTGTTACTTTCCCAGGACTTGTCCAGAGTGCTGAGAAAGGAAAGAACAATATTCCTCTTCAAGAGATGGTAACTGAAGGAAGATTTGTAGCTGAAAGGATGTGTGTGGTTCTTCTCCTACGTCCTATGGTGACTGGTTTCTGAAATAATTTCTTTATTAGGAAAAAAATAAGCATCCTGAGGAGAATGAAAAGTTAAGACTAACAAGAGGTACAAAATAAACATTGAAGGAGAAAATTTTAATCATACATCTATTTACAAGTAAAATTTAGCTTCATACTTATAAATAATGTCAACATCAGAACAGATTTACAAAATTCTGCCACTAGTTTCTATTTTCCCCTGTAAACAGTATTGAATTATAGACAACAAATGTTTGGATTCATTATAATTTATGACCAGACATTTTCAAGAATATCTCCAAATTTCAAAAATATGGTGGCAAAGGCTTTACAATAAAAACATTAAATGGTCTCACAGAGCTATTATAGGAAGGCATGCTCACCAATGCACTCAGGTGTTTGGGTCCACTTTCCCTTCAAACATGTAACTGATCTGGGCCCCACCAATGTGAACCCTTCTGTGCAGCTGACCTGCACAGACTCTCCATGGTGATAGGGATGCTCCTGGGAATAGACGGAGCCATGAACGATGTGAGGTATGACTTCACATGTGCTGTTTTCCTCTGTGAAAATGTCACAAGCATATGCTAATGAAGAACAAACTGCCAGTAACTGGGGGAGGGGGGAGGAGGACAGTGGGGGAAAGAAGGGAAGGGCCAAGCCAAGGAACATGTATACAGGACCCATGGCCAAAGACAATGGGGAGGGGAGGATTGAATGTGGGATGAGGAGGTTTGGTAGGGCAGGGGAAAGAAATGGGGAAATAGGGACAACTGTAACTGAACAACAATAAACAAAAATAAAAATAAAGCTCCTGTAAACAAACAAAAAGTAAAAATGAATTATGTGTTTCTATGAATATAAATACACACTAGTGACTTACGTCTAAGTGTTAACATTTTTATACACACCAATACACCGGGGCAAGGATGTCCACTCCCCATCAACACACTGAATTTTCCGAGAACCCTTCAGCAGAAACCTGGGGTTGCAGACGTACTCCACAACTTCACCGTGTTCATGTTCTTCTTTCGGCGTGTTTGTAGCTGTCCCATTGGGGAGCTGAGGATGTGGACCACACGGTTTCACTTCCACTACGGTAGAAATTCAGTATAATTACTGGTTACATAGTCTATTTGACAATTAAAATCCAGTACAATTCTTCTTAAATTTCTTACTTATTATCTAATTTATTAACAAACTATAGAAATGATCCCTGGAAGTATAGTCTTTATTATGATCTAATTTGTTATAGTGGTCTTTGAGGAAGGAAAAAGAGTGGTGTTTACACTAGATTCTCATCCCCCAGTTCTGTTCCTTATGCCAGTTTAGGAAACTGGAAGTATATTTAAGTCCAAGAAACATGTTCCGTATTCTAGACAGTCTAAAAATATATGCAAAGTAATTAACAAATATACTAGTGTAGCTTATAATGATGTTCATATTCCTTAGAAACATCTTATCAAGACTTTTATCTTAAATATTTTTGATTTATTTAGCTTAGAGAGAGGAAAGGAAGGATGGAGATGGGGGAGAGAGAGAGAAATGCGGATTTGTTGTTTCATTCATTGGTGCATTCAGTGGTTGCTTCTTGTATGTGTGCTGACCTGAGATTGCACCTGCAACCTTGCAGCATTGGAATGATGCACTAACCAAATGAGCTCCCTGGTCAGGGCCAAGACTTTTTGAAAAAATACCATCATTAGAGCCAAATGCTTTTGTATTTGATCAACCACTTTTAAGTCATATCTATGATGGAGTTGACTGTAAGATGCTTAAACATTGTTTAGACACACTCAGTGGAACCTGAAGTGAAGCCCATGCTGGCAGAATGAGATGCAAAAATAGGACTAAAAAGAAGTAGCTCCAGCACCAGACACCGCTGAAGGTGAACTTCTTAAACAAGGGCTCTGAGGCACGTACTACCAATGCATGGTTTTCTGAAGTAAATCTCTGGTTTAAAACCCTAGATTAGAGACACCCTGGAAACCATCAGAACACTAACAGGGAAACACAATGTGATAACCAAAATTCTAATTCTTGTTGGAGCAGTTGTCAGATAAAACATTCACCTTTACATGTTGGAGGATCTGGAGACCACCCAAAGTTGTAACACTGAATTGAATCTGGTCCAACAAGTTTCAGTCTTTGTCTGCAGGAGAATTTCAACACGTCCCCAATGACATATTTCTCTTTCTGGGGCTGAACAAATGTGTTTTGTTCTATATCAGGAACAACGCATTCTTTTTCTATAAAAACAATTTTATAATTATTATGTAAATAATTTAATGAGCATATACAAATTGTCATTGCCAAATAAATGTTATACATCATGCAAAAATAAGTTGCTGGGTGTTGCATATAGAGAGAGGCATCAAACAAATCCTCTCCCTGGAAAAACATTTACCCATTCAGTTTACACCTCCTTCAAATTCATATGGGAGTCTCTGAACATCAATACATGTGTTCTGAAAATTTGTGAGATCAACTTGGTGATAGTGGATCTGATTTTATCATTGACATAATATTTAAAGTTACTGTTTTTGTATTATCAAAATAAAACTATTCTCTGACAAAAAACCCCACTGATGCTACAATTTTAAATTGCATGCATAAATAAAGTCTGGAACTTTTGTTTAACATACATCAGAAACCACGACACTCAGAGAGGCATTTCTGATATATTTCAGTTAGAGGAACATTAGAAATTGCTTAATTAATAAATTAAACCAAAATGTAATCAAACTGAAATATAAAAGAAGATGAAATAACATTCCCAAGGTCACACAGGTAGACATATTCTAGGTGCCCTGAATATTTATATACTATAAAAGTATCTGTTCTTACTTAGGTATAGTTTATATTGGCTATTAATAAATTATTCATTAATCTGATTAAATTAGAATGTGTAAATTATACCTTAAAAATTTTTATATTTGTGAAGTTTATGACATTGCTAAATGTTATAAAATACACTTTGCTTGATTCCTCTATCTCATTATTAATATAAAAAGTTAATAAGTGGAATTTAAAATTTGCAGTCACACCAAAAAGAAAATTCTTATGATTTAAACGTCAAGTATTAACACATAATTATAAAGGTAGACATAACTTAATGGTTTTCAAAAATGATGTCACAAAAAACCTCAAAAATTTGCTTTTGTTTTGGCTTTTGCTTTAATATTGAGCTTTGTAGCTTATTGAGAATATCATGCTTGAATGGGAACCACTGGGATACTTCTAAAATGTTTTTCCAATATTCTGCATAGCAATTCTTTTATTGGTGTGTGTCCTCATTTCCATAATTAGTGCTCATTTGGTATAAATTCTTCATCTCATCAAATTGTATAAAAATGCTGCCTTGAGGTAAAAAAAAGGTGTTGACTGTTGTCTATTTCCAGCTGTTAT
>NW_025333924.1:0-39054 GCF_019186645.2 Phyllostomus hastatus | reverse complement strand
TCCATGTGTCCTTTAAATTTGTTCCTGTAAACCCTTCCCATTCTCCCCTGAAATTCCCTCTTCTCTCCCCCTCTGGTCACTGTCAGCCTGTCCTCTATTTCAGTGTCTTTGGTTATATTTTGCTTGTTTCTTTGTTTTGTTGTTTAGGTTCCTGTTAAAGGTGAGATCATATGGTATTTGTCTTTCACTGCCTGGCTTGTTTCGCTTAGCATAATGCTTTCCAGCTCCATCCATGCTGTTGCAAAGGGTAGGAGCTCCTTCTTTCTTTCTGCTGCATAGAAATTCCATTGTGTAAATGTACCATAGTTTTTTGATCCATTCATTTACTGATGGGCATCTAGGTTGCTTCCAGCACCTAGCTATTGTAAATTGTGCTGCTATGAACATCGGGTGCAAAGGTTCTTTTGTATTGGTGTTTTCAGTGTTCTTAGGGATATAGTCCCAGCAGTGGAATTGCAGGGTCAAAGGGCAGATCCATTTTTAGTTTTCTGAGGAAGTTCCATACTGCTTTCCATAGTGGTTGTACCAGTCTGCAGTCCCACCAACAGTGCACTAGGGTCCCCCTTTTCTCCACAACCTCTCCAACACTTGTTGTTTGTTGCTTTGTTTATGATGGCCATTCTGACTGGTGTGAAGTGGTATCTCATTGTGGTTTTTAATCTGCATCTCTCTGATAGCTAGCGATATTGAACATACGTTTCATGTGTCTTTGGATTTTCTGTATGTCCTCCTTGGAGAAGTGTCTGTTCAAGTCCTTGCCCATTTTTTAATTGGGTTACTTGTCTTCTTAGAGTGGAGTCGTGTAAGTTCTTTATATATTTTGGAGATTAAACCCTTGTCTGAGGTATCATTGGCAAATATGTTTTCCCATACAGTTGGTTCTCTTTTTTATTTTGATACTGTTTTCTTTAGCTGTGCAAAAGCTTTTTATTTTATTGGGGTCCCATTTGTTTTATTCTTTCCTTTATGTCCCTTGCTCTGGGAGACACCTCCCATTAATCAACAAATGTTGGAGAGGTTGTGGAGAAAAGAGGACCCTAGTGCACTGATGGTGGTATTGCAGACTAGTACAACCACTATGGAAAACAGTATGGAATCTTCTAAGAAAATTAAAAATGGATGTGCCTTTTGACCCAGCAATTCCACTGCTAGGATTATATTCTAAGAACCCTGAAACACCAATTCAAAAGAACCTATGTACCCCAATGTTCATAGCAGCACAATTTACAATGGCCAAGTGCTGGAGGCAACCTAGGTGCCCATCAGTAAATGAATGGATCAGAAAACTATGGTACATTTACACAATGGAATTCTATGCAGCAGAAAGAAAGAAGGAGCTCCTACCCTTTGGGACAGCATGGATGGAGCTGGAAAGCATTATGCTAAGCAAAATAAGCCAGGTGGTGAAAGACAAATACCATATGACCTCACCTTTAACAAGAACCTAAACAATAAAACAAAGAAACAAGCAAAATATAGTCAAAGATACTGAAATAGAGGACAGGCTGACAGTGACCAGAGTGGAGAGGGGAGGGAATTTCAGGGGAGAATGGAAAGGGTTTACATCAACAAATATAAAGGACACATGGGCAAAAACTAGAGGGGGTAGGGAATGGGAGGAAGGTGGGGAAGGATGGGTGGGTGGGCTGAAATGGGAGTAAAGGACAGTAAACTGCACTTGAACAATGATGAAAATAAAAATTTTTAAAAATAAAAAAACAAGGAAACGAATAAATGAATGAGATGATTTCAGACAGGAGTGACACAGGACATGAAGGAAATGACAAATGACTTGAGGAGTTATGAAAGGCTACACTGGCATGGCAGTAGTAGAGCTGAGGCTCAAATGACAAGGAGCCAACCAAGGGAAGACCTCCTAAATGGTCCTGTCCTCACAAAGGAAAGCCCAGGGCAAGGGCCCTAATGCGAGCGCCAGCAAGGCTACACAGCATGAAAGGATGGTGCAACTCACATGGAAAATGTTTGTGATAGGTTGTTGTATGAAAAGAGTGATATAAAACCATTTCTGTTCCAAAACAGAATTCAGTTTTGCAGAGATTTATGTATAACTTGGGTGATACACAATGCAAACTGTCAGCGTGACAGTATGTTGATATTCACAGGTGACATTTACTGTTTGTTTCACTATCTGCCTTTCTAAAAGAATGTACAAAGAAACGTGTTGCTTTAAAAAAAAAACCATTATGCCTCACCCTGTAGGGTTTCAAAAAAATAAAGCAGCAGCGGAAAAAAACGCTGACAGTAACTCCCTGATGCCCAGAATGGTCAGTATGGACACAGGGAAAAACCATTCTGATCCCACCAGGTAATAACCCAACAAGTGTCAAGCTGCGCTGTTCAAGTGAGAAGGCCACTCTCCACATTTTAATAAAAAAAATGCTTTTGCTTTCTTCTTTGGCTCCAAACCTTGGGACGGAGACAGAAATATAGGAGAAACTGCTTTTATGTTACTAGCAATAGTACACTAGCTGAATCTATCGAATTAAATTTAAAAAACTAGTGTAGCTGTAACTGTGGGTCAGTGTCCTGTCTCCCACCAGAGAGGGAAGCAATGTATTAATACAAGGAGCCCACTGGTGGGAGGCAGGTGGTAATCCCACCAACTCTCTTAACCACTTTACCAGCCAGTTTCATTGGCTTTGAAAAGCATGCCTGCTAATCCAAAGATATCCACAAGAAGGCAACAGAGAGGTTTTTGTTTGTTTTTGTTTTTGTTTTTCCTAGGGGCTGCTGCTCCCTGTATAAGCCTTGAAAGAGACAGGACAAAGAATGGAGGGACAGTGGGAGACAGAGGACAGAGGGAGGGGAGGGAGGAGGGAGAGGGAGATTTTCAAATAAATTTTATAAAGAAGCATGTTTGTCATAAACTTTCAAGCTTTTCGTAAAGTTTGTTAGAAGAAAAACAAGGCAAATGAACCAAAGCTGGTAAAAGGAAGAGGTCAGGAAACCTGATCCACCAGAACCTGCAATGAGTAAAGCAAAACAGGATGAAAAACAGTCAAGGGAAGAAAAACAAAACTCAACTTTAGGGAAATGGCTGGAAATATTAGTAAGCAAATACTCCAAGATACTGTGTTCAAGGGTAGTTTTATATTCACTTGGGGACAATGGCAAATATAGTGGCATCTGAAGTGCCCCATAAGTCTTATCTGTACATACATGTCTCCTCTTCAAGTGCCCTAAGTGTTATTTCTTTATTTTATTGTGATGATTTGATATTGGAGCACCTGCAAAGACATATACGCTTGAAAAACTATTTTTAAGCCTTTAATCTATGAGTTTCTCTTTTTCCTCCTTATATTTTCTCCTTTTTTCTCCCTCTTTCAAAATAATAACTGACTCTGTGTTTCATTGCTTTCAGAGAGGTGTGTAGCAGGACCAAAACAAATGATTTCCAGGTTTTATTTCACAACCGCCAAACCCATGGGAAAGTTTTAAAGATTTGTAGAAAAGAGAAAAAGGGAAAGGAAAATTAGAAGCAGAATATTTTGGAAGAAGCAGGCAAGATAGAAAGACTTTCTCCAGCCCAGAAAAAGGGCTTCCCCTGGAAGAAAGAGTCTGGGAGGAACAAGAGAAGATGTGGGTTCCTGAAGACTGGGGACCAGGGAGGAACCAAGACCTCAGAAAGCAATGGCTGTACCATGTAAGACAAATGAGATCAAGACCAGAGTTGCCAAAGGGGGAGCCCACAAAGGCCCACGTAGGTCCGTGTTAGGCCCAGGACAACCACTCTTGGCTGAAATGTGCAAAGCAAAGGTGTGTCACTACAGTGTTCCAGTGCTGCTCACCCACAACACAATTTCCCCCAGTAGCGATGATCACGTCTACTGCATCACTACAGAGTGCTCACACTCAGACACCCTCACCAACTGCAGGTGGGAAGAACAAAGGGGTGAAGGAGATCAAGAATTCCCACCCTTCCCCAATCTGATTCTGATGTTTATCCCCTAAGGCTTAGTACCCAGGTAGGAGCCACCTAGGCCCATTGTTTTTCACATCAAATTCCTTTCACCCATTTCTCCCATCACAAGAGAAGAGGTGGTAGAAAAGAAGGCAGGAACACTCAAGACAATGTCTAATAGCAAAAAGGGTGAAGTATTGTCATGGAGAAAGTAAATATGGTGTATTGTCTATGGGTTTCAATTTTTCCCACACTGTTCTTTTTGCTTAATGACAATGAAGTATGGAGATCTGCCTGCATCCTATCAAATGTTTCATTAAAACAAGACCATCTGCTACTGCTTTCCAGGGTGCCATAAATCCAGGAAGTCTAGCACGCCCAGAAGTCCGAATATCCACTGTAATAGACCCATCTCTTCTAATCTCTTAAGTATTCTAATCCTTTCTTCCTGTAAAGTACCTCCTTCTCTTTCCTCTGCCTTCAGACGCCCTCCTCACCATTTCCACTCTCCACTCTGTCATAAACATTGACATTATTTCAGATCCAATGCCAAGTGATAGCTACCTTTCCTGATCAGCTCATCTGACCATCTGTGTGTTTTGTACTTCCTGGTCTCCAAGCACAAAAGTGCCTAGCTATAAGTGGGAAGGCTTTTTCCCCATGAACAACTGCATGTGCTTCCCCACTGAGGGGCCTCATAGCATAGCCAGATTATGAAGCTGCTCTCTTATATTAGTCTGCTGGTGTTATCCCATCATTCAACAAATGTTAATTAAGCATTTATTATGTGTTGGACATCGTGCTGAATATTAGGGAGTCAAAACAAGTGAGCCATTGTCTCCATCTTTGAGGTTTTCCAGGTAACCAGGGAGGAACAGAGTGGAAGTTATTTAACTCCACGGTTAACTTTCTGAGATTTTTGCCATGAGCAAGGAGTCCATGTCCAAAATTGGCTGCAGAGTATGATCATTTTTCTTTTGATTCATGGTTGAGGAATGCATTCTTCTCAGTCAGGGCATTTTTTAAATGGTTGGCTGTGTCCTCAATACACACACATACGTGCCACTTTGTTAATCATTTTGCACTGCTTAATCTATGGGTGGCCTGGAATGGAGGAGTTTTGGAAAGCACCCCCTCCCCCCGAAATCCTGAGCTGAACTCATTATGACCTCTTGCTTCCTACTTTCCCATTGGCTCTTTCCAACCCCAACATGGCTTTGGAAAGTTTAGTTCACACTTGGCAAAAAACAGATGTTGACTAATGTTGACCTAAGCTTTTTGGAGAGCTTAAGTTGAATCATTTTGGGTAAAATTTAACCAAAACCAGTATCATACTCTTTTCGGTTGAATTGTTAGAGTAGTCAAGGGACATTTCTTCTAAACTTACTGATTTAGCTGGAAGGAGCCTCTTCTGTGACTGGTTACTTTCCAAAAAGTCTGGCTAAAACCATAGTTTCCTTTTCTTTTTATAGGCAGTTGTAATTATCTAGGACAAATCCAAGGACATGACCTTTGGAATCCTCATGTCTTTCTTAGAAGGGCTTTAGGTCAGCAAGGCTAGGAAATGCTCAGGTGGGTCACACAACCTCCCTGGACCTCTCCTCAGTGCTTGGGTCCCTCCTCACTCCCCTGCAGAGGGCCTGAGGGAAGGAGAGAGGAGAGGGGTGACAACTTTGACACTATTCACCGAGAGTCTCATAGCAAATCTAGACTGTTGGAGCTGAAGGGACAGGAATAGAGCTGACTTTTACTGTCACTAGAGGAAACCTGGTAACAGCACATTTTCAAAATGAATGGCAAATAGAGCTAAGTTGTTTTGGGGGGTTTTTCTGGCATCCTTTCTTTAGTTCTAAAGCTGAGATTGAGCATAAATGGAATGTGAATTGCAATTGCACTGCTAAGGGCATCTGAAGGGATGAGTGCTCACCTTGACAGTCCAGATCTTCAGTTTGAGGCTGAGATTTCTACTCTAATGCACATTCCTGGGAGAGCCAGCCCTTACCTTATAGGTTATTCATGTTTGGATCTGAAAGAGTCTCAGGTTCTCCCTGAGAGCCCAATGCTAAGGGCAGCAAAGACTCAGTTTCTGAGGAGTGGGAGATTGAGTCCTCAGTGGGAAATGGACCCAGATCTATTAAAAAGATGTGTACTGAAGGTAGATGGGGCTACTGCAAAATTTCATGCCAGGCCAACTCCATTTAGAATAGAGCAAACATTTCCCCCCTGGCACCTTTCCATGGCAGCATTAATTTTCAGACTATGTGTTCCTAGAAATAGAGGCCTGTCTTTGTGACAAAGGCAGAAAACTTGTGTAGAATGGCAATATTTAAAAAACTATGCCTCCAGAGTGAAATAAATGTTTAGATAACTATAGATACACAATCCAAAAGCATACATTTAATCTCTTGCTCCAGAATTAAGGCTTTGGACTAAAAACACACCAAAAAGATCCTGACAGCCCCCAGGGTTCCCATTGTGTAGAGAGATCAGTAACCATAAACTCCCTGAAGTTGGGAGACTGTTTGCAGTTGTGTCTGTACATGACAGGACTTCATGAAGTGCTATTTTAATGCTATAATTTTATAACTATAGAAGCAGTATTATAACACTACACCTTTTGTTTAAATTACAGTTTAAGCAAAATGCCTCAGTTTGTATTTCAAAGGTAATTCCCAGTCCCTATGAGTAAATGCACTATTTATTCCTTAATAATTTATAGTAAATGCTGAAAATAGCTCTCTAGTGTAGATAGGCATTCCTCTTCAGGTCTCATCCAGTGCCAAGAATCAAAGGTTACATATGAAATTTTCACTGAATTCTAATCAAAATTACAAAGAAATATTTAGGGAATCTCAGCAAATGTAACATGTAGAAGAATAAAAGTTCATGAATATAGTACCAACATTATCCTTTAGGCAAAGAAAAGGGGAGGATTCTGCCTATTAGAAATTAAGACATACTTACTATTTAGCCATTGTAATTTTTAAACATACACGGTGCTCACATAGGGACAGACAGACAGATAGATGGAATTAAACACTGAGTTGAGAAATAGGTCCATACACAAATGTGACTTAGAAGGATTAAGGAACTAAAAGTATAAAGGAACTATATTAAGCCAATAGAAGAAAATAAAAGTGGGCATCTTTATCTTGGGGCAAAAAGGCAATATTTAATAAGACCCCAACTCATGCATCATAAGGAGGAAATATTTTTACTTTCTTTTTATCACAGGAATGTCCCCAACCTTAAAATACAGGTGACTGGGCAAAGATAGTTACAGCATTTATAATTGACATGATACCCATACCTGATTATATCTAGAATATATATCACAGATAAAGTTAACAGAAGATGAAAATTTGGAAAATTTGGAAAATTTGAAACTTGAAATGTCTAACACCAACAAAGAAGTAGCATCTAAAAATTGCAAGGAACACCACTAAGTTAACAAGTAATAACTAAAAGCTAGTTAAAGACCCCAAGAAATGAGCAAAGATTTTATATTCATATAAATTAGATATTATTTGTATCCACAAAATGGAGAAACCTGAAAAATAGGAAGTATATAAAGCTTGGCTTAACTCCACAAGTGTTCAAAGAAATTAATGAATGATAGCAGCTTGTCATCATCAGATGGCAAAAATCAAAGTCAGGAAACACCAAGCATTAGCAAAAACAGTAGTTCTAGTGGTGGAAGAAGAAATACTGTAGCCTTTCTAGAGAGCATCTGTCAATACTTACCTGGTGACCCTTCTTGCAACTATTGTGTGTATATCCCAGAGAACCACTGGCACCTGTCTATGAAGCTGCATGAAAACAGACATTCATCTGTAGGAGGTAGATGCCTGTCACCACAGAGTCAATAACTACCGTGCTGGGATGGACAAATCCCAAAAAATGCTAACATGAGTGAAAACAGGGACAAAATAGATGCACTCTATAGTACAATGTATTACATTTAATTCAAAGCATATACATGTATTACACAATAGTATATACTTTTAAAGAATATGAAAGAATCCACAGACATACAACAAGCACATTAGAGAGGGTTTGTTGAGAAAGCAGTGGAGGAAGTGGGAATGAGAAGAACTATATTAAAACTAAACAAAAGTGATACCTTGCACAGAGTAATACTGAGGACTACAGTGAACTTAACTCTGCATGCAAGGTCCAGTTTTAAAAATGAGAAAACAGGAGAACTAGCCTGTGGTCACACATCAAATTAGAAGCGAGGCCTGGGCTTTGGTAGTGCTGATAGCCTCATTCCCTGAGGCCTTCACCTGTACTAGTCATTACGTTATTAGCTTGGCATACATTATCTCCTTCAATCCTCAAATGAAAACAAAAACATCCATACTATTTTTTTCCATTTCACAGATGATGAAGCAGAGACTCAGAGAGATGCTGTTGCTTGCCTGAGGTCACACAGCTAGTATGTGGTATGGTGGGACTTGAATCTAGGTCTCTAGGACTCTGAAGTTCATACACCTTGTACCTTGCCATCTTCTCACAATTTCAACAAATAAGTGAAATTACTAAAAATAAGTTTATTCTTTCCTCCTTCATTCCCCAGTCCTGTATTATTGACCACTTTGGCTACTGTGGCAGGCTGAATAAAGCCCCCCACAGATATGTCCATGGCCTAATCTCTCAAACTCTGAATGTTTCCTTCATATGGCAGAATGGGGCTGCACACATGGGACCTAGTCAAAGGTCTTGAGATGGGAAGCTGATGCCGGATTTTGCAGGTAGGTCCTCGTGCTCACAAGGCAGGTATAAGAAGGGCACTAGTGGAGATGGGACAGTAAAAGTGAGATGGGGTGAGGCTGGGAAGAGGCTGTGAGCAAGGAAGGTAGACAGCCTCTGGTAGCTGCAAATGGCAAGGAAGTGGATTCTCCTGCAAACCTCCAGAAAGAGCCAAACTCTTGATTTTAGCCCCATGAGACCCCTTTCTGACTGACCTAGAGAACCATCAACTTTGTGGTGATTTATTAGAGCAGCCATAGGAAACCAATACAGTTAGAAATACTTCAGACTCACTTCAAGATCTTTAGAGCTGTCAGAGAACTAGTAGATATGTTTCCAACAAAGTCTAACAACTAGTCAACACCAAATTGTAGAACTTGGATCTGGGTCTCTTGATGCCTTAGTGCTAAGCTCTTTCCACTACATTGTTCAGTCAGTATGCATGTCTCTGGAATAATAGCAAGAGGGAATTTGAAACCAAATGAAATGTAGACAAGGCAGTACAGGTATAAACACCAGGCACAGAGACCAGGTGTTGCCTGTGCTTTTGCTGCAGAGAATAATCCAAGATACACAGGGAAACCTTGCTATGCTTAACATCCTGTGCCTGGCTATTTGTGAAATAGAACAATTCAGGCTTGATTGAACTGTTCAATAAAAATTGCTTCACAAGGCAAGGACAGGCAGAAATAATGCTGTTATAGGGGTTACTGTAATATTGTAAAAAAAAATTTCTTGAGTGGATATCAGAATTGTGTACAACTTCCAACTCTGCCTTTAGCTCTGTCACTATGGTAAGACAGTTGTATCTCTGGGTCTCAGGTTTCTCATCCATGAAATGATCTGCATAGCCCATTAAAGCTCCTCTATAGTAGACTAAGTCATTCAGCACTCTCTAAGGAGACAGCACTGTCCTAACACTGGCTCCAGCCTTGGGAGCCTGAGAG
Organism: Phyllostomus hastatus; assembly: GCF_019186645.2. Lineage (NCBI taxonomy): Eukaryota > Metazoa > Chordata > Mammalia > Chiroptera > Phyllostomidae > Phyllostomus > Phyllostomus hastatus. The sequence continues at coordinate 29,433 of NW_025333924.1, read as the reverse complement.
AGGAGCCCTAAAGTTCTCTGAGTGCCTCCTGAGAGCCTGGTGCTGTGCTCACCAGGCTCTGTCATGTCCGGCTGACTTGAAATGTGGTTTACAATCCAGTGCCACCTTCAATCTCCTTCCCAAAAGTTAAATACCATAACTAACCTTTAATATCATAAAAAAAGCCTGTGTGTCCTGTCAGACCATTCTCATCAGCCAGTTTCTAAACAAATGCACCTCTCACATGGACTCATATGAGGCGTATCCTGGCATTTGTTATTCATGAGATTGACCTGAGTCTTGTAAACCATTACATTTTCTTTTGGAACAATTGTATTAATTTTCTGTAAAATTAATACAAAGTAAAAGGAAGGCCAAGTAACATTTTTGGCTTTGTCTTAAGCAATGTATGCATACATAGCATGTGGAAGAAGAAGGAAGAGAGGAAAGGAGAAGCAGGAGGGGATAGGGCAGGAGAAAAGAAAGGAGATAAACAGGGTCATTTCACAGTGAGAAACCTATTAATTCCTGAGAAAAATATAGTATTTCCAAGATTTTATACCTATAATAACAGAGCCTCAGAATCAATTCTCAACAAATTTCAAAGAGTTGAAATCACTATAGACTCTATCTGTAGCCTCAATAAATGCTAGTAGTCAAAAATAAAAAGTAATTAGAAATATATTCATATATTTAAATAACCCACAGGTCCAGAAGAAGGGACGATGAGATTTAGAAAACATTTTGAGCCTTTCTTTGTAATGACAAATGGCATATTCGTTCTCCCGGTGAGTGACAGACAGCCTCTGGGTGTATTTTAGCCATCTGAAATGCAGGGCATTGTGCTCAGCTGGAAGGATCCATCATGGTACTTTCACACTGAATGTAATCCCTTGCTTCATGAAAACACGAAATATTCTGAGCATCAGTATAGAATGTCCATTTGCTTGACATTAATAACCTCCCATTCTGCCTCAGGTATGTATTTTGCCATGTATAATGCACATTTTTTGGTCCAAATTTTTGAGGGAAAAATAAGAGTGCACATTATACATGGGTACTACTAATTCAGTATCTTTATAAATGTTTTTAATTCTTTTACTTATGTTTATGCATTAAAAGTCTAACTCTGGAAAGCAATAACAATGTCCGTATGTTAAAAAATAAATCCTACAATTCTTTTATAATACAAAAGCAAGTATCCAAAATAAATAAATAAATAATTGAATTAAAGAATTAAAACAAAAGATTGTTTTTCTTAAAAGTTTATGCCAGAAATGTGGATGCACATTGGCTAGAAGCAAAGTTTATATTTTTAAATAACAATGGAAGATACATATAGATCCAATCACTTCATTCCAGCTTTGTACCTGGGATGTCAAATTGCTGAAGGGAGGACAGGTCTCCTTAATGCAATTTTCTGTATGCTAAATATGTAAGTTGAGGAATATAGACAATATGCAAGTAAAAATAATTTCACAACCTGATATATTAAATATCAGCTTGCTATAAGGGGAATAACTTTAATTTCAAAAATCTTATAAGTAACTATCTATTGGACAACTTTTTAAAATTCTCTTTTTAATGATAGGTTTATCTGGTGATGAATTTTTTTGACTAACATTGTAGTTCACTTTAATCATGAATTAATAACATATTTAAAATAAACCACAGATCCAGTATGAAAAGTTGCTGAAGAATTACAGATGGTGCCTTTTAAAAGAATGTTACCAAAATGGTTTAATTAGACATTTTGAAAAATGTATGTAAAGTCATTTCAAATTATTTATGATAATAGAAATCAGAAATAATTTAAACTCCCATACATTCCAAAAGCTGTTTATTCTAGCAATCCTTTCATCATTGCATAGATTCTACAGGTGGCAGGTGCTTGAGTCCTGGCTCTGACCCCTACTAACTACATGCTTGCACTTACTGAGCATATTTCCCTGTCATGTGGGCATAATGATTTTGTCCAATGGTTTATCTTTATCAAATCTTGTAATAACTGTGAAAATGGTTTATAAGCTATAAATGTTAACTTGTATTGAATATTAATAAATAATAAAACACATCTGTTTGTCTGATTTCTAATAGAAGTCATTGGCCTTAGAAGAAAAGAGAACACTTAATATTAAGTGTTCCCTCATTCTATTACAATACTGAGAAAGCAAAGAAAGATATTTAAAAGACTCAGCACATGAAAAGCATAATTTGAATCTGTGGAATACTAAGGAGCTCCAAAAGTTGTCTCCAGGTCATTTCACAAGCTAACTCTACAGGGAAAGTGTTAATACAAGTCAGTAAAAAGTTATATGAATACTTCATGTAGGAGATAAATAGTGGTGTATGGTGACTAGAAAGATAAACAAGGTAAAATCTCTGTCTCCAACAGCAAAGAATAATAAATAGTCCTTAGTCGTCCGTTGATCAGTGGGATAATTATTTCCAACATTATTCCCCCACAACAGCTTGCTGTCTCTCTCTCTCTCTCACTCTCTCTCTCTCCCTCTTCCAGTGTCTTACTATGTATCTGTAAACATTTAAACATATGTGTTTGGATATATGGACAATTTAGCCTACTCTCATATATCATCTTAATAGCCTCTAGGATAACTTCTCACCCACAAAATTACTTATCCCAAAACATATTATTATCTCATTCTTTCCCATTTCACCAAATGGCACCACCATTTGCCTGGTTGCTCAAACTATAAGGAATCTTGAATAATAAGAATGAAAATAAACATTATTTTGTAAATGACCTTAATATCATAAAGATATGATAATAATTAATAATGATTGAAGGCTTATATATCAATACTGCCCATCTCATTTAAAGCTCAGAATTATGCTATAAAATAGACATTCCTGTCAATCTAACTTGCAGATAAAAAAACTGAGAATTGTAGACTTAGTAGATTGTCCAAGGCCATACAGATAAGTGAGATAAAACCTAGGATTAAAAACTACAGCTCTCCTATTGTAGAGACCATTTCTGTGTGTGTGTGTCTGTATGTGTGAATGTATGTGTGTTGGTATGTTGTTTATGAAAATGTAGTTATGTGTAGTTATTACCAACATGTAATAAGGAAGGCCATAAACATCTAATTTTTAATGTGAAAAGTAAAAAATTCTGTGAACATTGATAATAATCAGATAAAAATTAAAAGGGCATATTCCAAAAAAGGATGCATTTTAGGGGAGTGAACTGATTCCTGTTCAGGAATAAGGGAACTCATCAAATGATCTATGTTTTAAGATTTTATTTATTTATTTTTAGAAAGAGAGGAAGGAAGGGAGAGAAAGAAGGAAAATATGAATGTGAGAGAGAAACATCAATTGTTGCCTCTCACATGCCCCCTAACCAGGCATGTGCCCTGACCATTTCGTTTTGCAGGATGATGCTCAACCCACTGAGACACACCAGTCATGGCAAAAGAGATATTTAATGGGCTGGTCTTACTGTCTTGGTACAATAAACTATTTCCAAAGATGGCCACCAACCTCTCACTTCTAAAACTAAGGCCACCTGTCCTGAAGATGTGGAATCTCTTTCTCCTCATTTTGAATCTGGGCTGTCCTTGTGGCTTGTTTTGTCAAAAAGTGTATGGCAGAAGTGACTCTTTAACAATTCCAGGCTTATGTCTTGGAAAACATGGCATTTCCCATCTTCATTCTGTTGGAAGGTAGCAGCCATATAAAGAAGCTCAACTATCATTTAGACAGGGCACCTATTTACATGGATGAATGGGTACATAGACTGATGGATGGATGGATGGATGGTTGGATGGATGGTTGGATGGACGAATGGATGTGTAGATGAATAGATAACAATGATAGATGATTAGATAGATAGATAGATAGATAGATAGATAGATAGACCATTTGTATAGAGAGAAGCCCTGGATAATGAGACTTTGAAGGAAAAGAGAGAAGCCCAGTCAACCTCTAGTTGATCCAGCCACCCCAGCTGAGGCACCAGACATGTAAGTGAAGGTTGTAGATCTTCCAGGTCCAACTGAATCACTCCAGCCAATATGGAGCAAAGACAAGCCATCCCCACCAAGCCCTGCCCAAATCACAAAATCATAAGAGAATGGGTAGTTGTTATTGCCTGTTAAGTTACCTATTGCTCTGTAATGAGCCATCCCAAATCATAAGCAATATGCAACTGAACACCTAGAAAATTGGTTCATGTTATACTTTACACTGAGCAACAAAACCAAAAGTCATGAATGTATAATGACTTGCTAAGATGTTTAATGAAGTTGAAGCTAAATAAGTTTTTACTTCCAGCTTAGTGGTGGTTATAAATTTTTCAATATAATGCCATAATGACTTATTTTTGCTTTCAAATTTGGAAATTGCATGGCCTTGCACAAACATCCCATTTACCTCTCAAGGGTAATGTGACAGATATTGAAAGGTTTATTTTTAAAACCCAAGTCTTTTGAGGGATATGATTAAGAAACTGGGATGCCTAAATAAATTATAAATAGAAAATATTCCTTCCAGAGTCTTTTTCAGTTCATTATTTTAAAACATCATAAATTGGGTTTATTGACACTGGAGAATTTGAAAGGAAAATAAGAAAAGTCTTTTAAAAAGTCAGAAATTATCTTACAGTTGAATATACATATATATATATGTATATATACACACACACACACACACACACACACATATATAATTCTTGCCAACCTGGGAAGGACAGAGATGAATGAGCTCCAAAGCTACCACCATCCTCATACTAGGCATTAGTTTCCAACCTTCCTCTGTTCAACTTCCATAAGAACTATTTAAGGAGAGCAGTATTTCCTAGGATTGGATTTCAGATCCCAATCTGCCTTCCCTAGTCATCTAGTGGAAGTGGGAATGACCAGGACATAAACAAAACCAAAAGCTAGGAAAGGTTTCTGGATAATTAATAAAGAGTTTACATGGCTGAGTATTTGACTCAGTAAACCTCTACAGAAACTCTGGAGGTGCAGGCCACTTGGCTACCACATGTATCACTTCATTTACCACCAAGGATGGTAGTTGAGTGAGGTGACTTTGAGGATACCATCTCTTTTCATTAAGTCACAGGTATCTCTCTACCAATGTAAGGTCAACCCAGAAGGACTGGACTCCTCACCAAGGATACATGAGTATGTGCCTCTCTTTTGGATGACCTAAAAAAGTCTTTGTGACGAGGTATTCAGGAAACCTTTCTAAATTATACTAAATGGCAAGGAACCTCACATTCCAGAAAACTCTAGCCTTTTGACCCTTCCAAATCTAGTTATGTAATAATCTAACAAACTCACACTATGTAGTGAATTTAATAAATAATCAATATATGCTCCAGGATCTGAGCTAGAGGATAAATAATAAAAGTAAGAACTTTATAATAAATAAAGAAAATCAAAGTAGTTTATGCACAAATTATTTAAACCTCTATCTGTAATATTGTTTAGATAAGGCTCTCAATCTTGATCATTGCCATCAGCACAAAATGTGTATTTGCTGAACCAAATTCTCTGATACAAAATGAAATAAGAATACATTATATTTTTTCTTAAATTGTGTTCCTGTCATTTATAATAGTTAAATATGCATATGGTTCAAAATTCGAGTGAGTATAATATTAAAAGTCAAATCCCTGGCCTATTACCCCACCACCCAGTTTCCCTGCCTAGAGTTTCTTGTGTATTCTTCAAAAGCTCTTTTATGCCTTTACAGGAATAGCTTTTTTCTTCCCACATGTTTTTAAAATATAAATAATGACCTTATATTTGTACATTTTCTATGATACACATTAAGATAAATTACATTCTGGCCCTGGCCAGGTAGCTCAGTTGGTTAGAGCATCACCCTGACAGGCCAAGATTGTAGGTTCCATCCCCAGTCAGGACACATCCAAAAATCTACCAATGAATGCATGAAAAGGTAGAATAACAAATTAATATTTCTCTCTCTCTCTCTCTCTCTCTCTCTCCCCCCTTTCCTCTCTCTCTAAAATCAATAAATAAAAAATAAAAAGATGAATTATGTTGTTAAGCCTCAAAACTCCATAAGCATTTATTCCAATTTACAAATGAGGACACTGAGAAAACATTTGAAAAACACTTGCCCCAAACAGAGATAACACATAGATCTAGCTCTTCTTATTTCAATCAACACTCCTTTGGCTGCCCTCTAGCATCTTTATCTATTCATTCACCACTCCATTTATTCTGCAAGTATATATTAACCTCCTATTATATGCAAAATATTATGCTAGATGTTTTGGAGTCTACATATTTTAATGAGACACAATTTTTTCTTCCCGGAATTTAAATTGTATAGTAGAAATAAAATAGATTTAGATAAGACAGAATATTACATTGTAATTTATAGCTATACAAATTAATATGGAGGCCTTAAAAAAGAGGCAACTGCTTTGTCTTGAAACATCAAAAAAAGGATTCACAGTAGAAATGGCCTTTGTGTCAAGCCTTGAACTACAAGTAGAATAGAAAAAAACTCAGACAAATGGGTATAATTAAAATACATTTACTTACAAAGTATTGCAAGCATGACAGAGGCATTTAGTTACGTAAATAAGAAATTGTAAGAAATTACTACAAACTATATGCCAAGAAATTTGAAAACCTGGGTGAAATGGACAAATTTCTAGAAACATGTGTTCTTCCAAAACTGAATGAAGAAGAAGCAGAAAGCTTGAACAGAACACTAACAGCTAGTGAAATTGAAGCAGTAATCAAAAATCTCCTTGCCCACAAAAGCACTGCACTGGATGGTTTCACAGGAGAATTCCACAAAACATTTAAGGAAAAGTTAACCCCTATCCTTCTCAGACTAGTCCAAAAAAAATCCAAGAAGAGGAAAGACTCCCAGACTCTATTTATGAAGCCAGCATGATCCTAAACCCAAAACCAGATAAAGACACAACAAAGAAAGAAAACTAAAGGCCAATATCGTTCATGAACATAGACACTAAAATTCTCAACAAAATGCTGGCAAACTTCATCCAACCATACATTAAAAATATCACACAACATGATAAAGTGGGATGCGTCCCAGGGATGCAAGGGTGGTACAATATTCACAAGTAAATAAACATAATACATCACATAAACAAAGTGAAAGACAAAAATCACATGATCATATCAATAGATACTAAAAAAGCATTCCATAAGGTATAGCACCCATTTATTATCAAAACACTCAGCAAAGTGGGAATGGAGGGAGCATGCCTCAACATAATAGGCCATATACAAAAAACTACAGCCAACATCATACTTGACACAGGAAAAATCTAAAAGCTATCCTACTAAGATCAGGCACAAGACAAGTGTGTCTACTTTCACCACTTCTATTCAATATAGTATTAGAAGTCGTAGCCACACTGATCAGACAAGAGGAAGATATAAAAGGCATCCAAATTGGAAAGGAGGGAGTAAAACTGTCACTGTTTGCAGATGCCATGATAGTGTACATAAAAAATCTTTTGGACTCCACCAAAAATCTACTCAACCTAATAAGTGAATTTTCAAAATAGCAGGACACAAAGTCAACACTCAGAAACCAAAGGCATTTATGTATACCAACAGTGTAACATCAAAAACAGACATCAGGAAAAACTCCCGTTTGCGATAGTAACAAGAAAAATAAAGTACCTAGGAATAAACCTAACCAAGGAGATAAAAGACCTGTACTCAGAAAATTACACAACACTAAAGAAAAAAATTAAGGAAGGCACAAACAAATGGAAGCATATGCCATGTAAATGGATTAGAAAAATTAATATTATCAAAATGTCTATACTATCCAAATCAATTTATAGATTCAACATAATTCCATATTAAAGTACCAATGACATATTACAGATATAGAACAAACATTTCAAAAATTTGTATGGAATGTTAAATGACCCATAAAGGCTGCAGAAATTTTGAGAAAGAAGAACAAAGTACGAGGGATCACCATACCTGATATCAAACTATATTACAAAGCCATGCTAATCAAAACAGTCTGGTACTGGCATAACAACAAACACAGAGATAAATGGAACAGAATAGAGAGCCCAGAAATAAACCCATGTCTCTATGGTCAATTAATATTTGACAAAGGGAGCAGAAGTATAAAATAGAGGAAAACAGCCTCTTCAATAAATGGTGACGGGAGATCTGGACAGCTACATGCAAAAAAATTAAACTCGAACAGCAGCTTACACCATACACAAAAAATAAATTCAAGGTGGATAAAAGACTTAAATATAAGTCATGACACAATAAAAGTCCTAAAGGAGATCATAGGCAGAAAAATTTCAGATATTCCATGCAGCAATATTTTCACTGATATGTCCCCTAGAGCAAGAACTTAAAGGAAAGAATTAACAAATGGGACTTCATCCAAATGAAAAACTTCTGCACAGATAAAGGAAACATCCACAGAATGAAAAAGAAACCAACCATATGGGAAAATATATTTGCAAATGACAATTTGGACAAGGGTTGATCTCAAAAATATGTAAAGAACTCATGACTCCACTCCATGAAGACAAACAATCCAATTAAAAAAATGGGCAAAGGACCTGAACAGACACTTGTCAAAGGAGGACACATAGAGGGCCCAGAGACATATGAAAGGATGCTCAGCATCAACAGCAATCAGAGAGACACAAAATAAAACAATGAGATACCAATTCACACTGGTGAGAATGGCCATTATAAGCAAATCAACAGACAAGTGTGGGCGAGGTTGTAGAGAAAAGGGAACCCTAGTGTACTGCAGGTGGGAATACAGACTGCTGCAGCCACTGTGGAAAACAGTATGGAATTTCCTCAGAAAACTAAAAATGGAACTGCCTTTTGACCCAAAAATCCCCCTGCTAGGACTATAGCCCAAGAATCCTGAAACACCAATTCAAAAGAACCTATGCACCCCAATGCTCATAGCAGCACAATTCACAATAGCCAAGTGTTGGAAGCAACCTGAGTACCCATCTGTAAATGAATGGATGAAACAACTGTGGTACACTGATACAGTGGAATGCTATGCAGCAGAAAGAAAGATGGAGCTCCTACCCTTTGCAACAGTATGGATTGGTCTGGACGGCATTATGCTAAGTGAACTAAGCCAGGTGGTGAAAGGCAAATACCCTATCATCTCACCTATAGGCAGAACCTGATCAACAAAACAAATAAGCAAGTAAAATATAAATAGAGTCATTGAAATAAAGAACAGACTGACAGTAACCAAAGGGGAGGGGGAGAGGGATGATGAGAAAAATAGGGGAAGGATCATCAAGGAACATGTATAAAAGACACATGGACCAAACCAAAGCAGGTAGAATCGATTGTGGGAGGTGCAGATGGTGGCAGGAGGAAGTTATGGGGGGAATATGGAGAAAACTGTACTTGAAAAACAATTTAAAAATAAAATGATACAAAAAATACATATGAAAAAACTAGAAATCAGCCCTGGCTGGTGTGTCTCAGTGGATTGAACATGGGCCTGTGACCCAGAAGGTTGCTGCTTCAAGTCAGGGCACATGCCTGGGTTGCAGGCCAGATCCCCAGTTGGGGGCATGTGAGGGGCAACCACACATTGATGTTTCTCTCCTTCTCTTTCTCCTTCCCTTCCCTTCTCTATACAAAATAAATAAATAAAATCTTTAACAAAGAATAAAACTAGAAGTCAAGATGAATAACAGAGATAACTCAATAGGAAAAAACATATTCACAGAAATTTCACAGGAAAACTAAATAGTAAACCAACATGAAAAGGTGCTCAATTGAATTTGTATTAAAGAAAGTGCAAATTAATGTCGCAATGAGATATCACCACACAGCCAGTAGATTTTTAAAAGTTAAAAATTCTGATGTGGAGAACAATCATGATCTGCTGGTCAATGTGTGAGCTATTACAGCTACTTTAACATGCTGTTTAACTTTATCTACAAAGACTGAAGATACACATATCTTATGACTCAGGAATTCCACTCTTGGAACATTCCACAGGAGAATCTTATGTACATGTGTACAAGTGTATATGTGAAAAAATGTTTTAAATATTTTTGTAATAGAAAAACTGGGACACAGACATGTCTCAAGAGTAAAATAATGTCATATTGTCATGCAATGGAACACATAAGATTACAATGGAAAATTAAATGGATGAATTGAATCAAACTTTTTGTTAAACAAAAGAAGCAAGACACAAAAAATACATAAACATAATATAAGCAAATTATTTCAGACCAATAAAACTCTAGAAAAACTATTTCTCTTTTAGAGGTCATTATAAGTGTCAATATGATTTGAAGTATTCTCAGGAAAGCTATTTGGAAATATATACGTAAGCTGAACTTAAGTTCTCTATGACTTGACCATTCCAATCCTAAGTATATGCCCAGCAGAAATGTGGATACAAGTACATAAAAACACACACAGACAATGATCATAGTGTGACATGTATAATAGCTCCAAACTGGATGTAGCCAATTGTCCATCTAAAATAGCTAAATAAACTATGGAATATTAGACAATGAAATATGTAATAGTAATAAAAATATTAAAAACTGCATTTATACCCCAAAATATGTACTATCCTGATAGTCATAATGGTTCCTAAAATAATCTTCACACTAGATTACATACTTTTTGATTCTGTTTACTTAAATCTCACAAATAGGCAAACTCAGTCTTTGATTTAAAAAGTAATGAGACTGACAATCTTTGAATTGAATATACGGGTTAGAGGTACAGAAACTCTGGAATTTGGAAGTCCTCCCTTTTTTATTTCAACAAAGATAATAATTACAAGGATGGGTTCACCTTGTGTGTTTCACCTACTCTATACTTTGGAACTGAGCACTTTTCAATTTCTATGTTATGTTTTACTTTAAAGGTAAAAAATTATGGCAAAAGTTATTATAACTCAAAAAATAGCAAAAAAATAAATAAATAAACCATAAAGACAAGCTGTTGCCTCCTTTATGTCACAGTTAGCAGATAGCCTTTGGAAACTTTTTAAACATCTAGACAATTTAAGCCTGATCTAAAATTCAGATTCTTACCCAAGTTACCAGTAACACAGGCTCAGTTGCAAAAAGGACCACTCTGTGAATACATTTGGGAACAACATGCAACGTTCATCTGAGAGAAATTGGGAAACAATTCACCAATTCTGCCTGTCTCTCCTCTTTCCTAACTTTCTGTCTGATTAATATTTCACAGAGGATAAGGTCTAAAGTTCATCCTCAGCTTCCTGTGAGTGTAAAATTGTGGTGTCATTTTCAGGACAACTTTCTATTACTCAAAGTGAGAATGAAAGTAAAGTGGAGCAGGGCTACTTTGAAATCGGACTAATGTTAAGAAATCAGTTGCCTGCTCTTCTGACAAAGAGTGTTCATGTCAGGGAAGTGAAAAGAACTCCAGGCACAGCTGAATGTTTTTTGAACTTTGTGAACTGAAATTCTTGCCAATGCTCCACACCCTTTTCCAGATGAGCTAAAATTGTTTATTGCATGCATATAGACTTAAAAATGTTCATAGGAATAATTTTATTAGTGTTATGTAGAGTAAAAGTCTATTATTAAAAAAACATATAAATCAATAAGGTGTAGATAAACCCTAGAGAACATATACATTAAAATGAACAGTATTCTTATTGTTTCTTCATCTTCTGTTTAGGTTACCTTCTAGAATGTTTACATTTAAGAGACATGATAATATTTACAATTTCAGGAGACAGAGTAAATGCAAGTTTTCTCCTAGGAGTTTGGAGTTCATTGCTGTTTAAAATTGTCCTTTGTGTTAGGGGTCAGAGGGCAGGAGGCACTGCATCTGTGCCACTGTCAGGCAACCCTAACACCTTCCTCTTTGTTCGCCTAACTCTCCCATGGATTATACCTCTTGGTGTCCTAATTGGGTTTTGTCACAAACCCTCAGACCTTAATCTGAGGCAGTTTGAACCTTCCTAGCTTTGCAAAACTGCATGCCAGGATCTCTAACTTGTTAATCCTGCTCTTTCTGCTAGCTTCCAAAACAAAACAAATGAATTTAAAAAGAAAAACAGAAACAGAATCATAGATACAGACAATAAGCTCATAGTTGCCAAAGGAGAGAGGTTGGGGAATGGGAATAAAAAAATTGTGCAAAAAGAAGTGAATGATGCTGTAAATATGTGTAAAATATATACCATACCTAGGACAAAGTAGATCCACAGTAAGTGGACCCAAGGTGAACAACAGCACATTCTTCTTTAATCTTAGCTCTTTCTCCAACTTTCTACCTTAAGTTCGAGGCCCTAGTTGGGCATCAACGCCCAGCAGAACTACCCATAGAGAGGTCAGCCCACTGAAACAGCCATTTGTTTTTCCTCTTTTCCATGGTGTGTTGTTCTGCACAGTTCTTCAAATAAGAACATTAAAGCAGCCAGTGGGAGCTTCCCAAGTATAATCTGAAACAGATCCCTACACACAGGAAGGGCAGGGAGAGACCAAAGAGGAAAGCGGCTCACTCCAGATTGTTAGGTGACAGGCTTAACACACAAGGGAAGTAATGTAATAAGCTTGTCTTGGCACCTGCAATACACATAGATTTCTGCACCCACCTATTAAATTTGAAAACATATATAAATGTTTTAACTGGGCTCAGTCACGCACACAAGAGGCCTTAACAGGGTTCAGCCACATGCCCAGTCCAGATGCTCTCATCGCCACATTACTATGTCCAGGCAGTGTCCTTGGGCAGACTCAAGCAGAGGGCATATTCCAAGCACAGGAAATGAAGTGGCAGTCTTCCAATTGTCTGGGTCCTTTTGGCAGCCTTGATGGCCTTCCCTAACAATCCAGTAGCTACACCAGAGCCTAGTGGCTGATGCTGCTCCTGCTGTAGGGGGCAACAGTGCTGCTCAGGAGTATGGTTAGCACAAAGATCAATGAGATGTTCTCACAGTCAACTTAGAAAGCAAATTACAGAGATAGATTGAGGAGTTCACTGATCATTCATTTATTCATTCATTCTTTCAACTGTAGGATATAGAGTAAAGTGGTAGGGCAAAAAAAGAAAAAAACACAAATTTTGAAGACAATCTTATGTTCAAACTTCAGTTTGGTATTATATTAACCCTTCTCAGGGTTTCCATATCTTTAACTACTAAAAAAGTGAATGATTGTTATTCAGAGATAAAATAGAATGAAATCTTGCCATTTGCAACAACATGAATGGACCGAGAATGTGTTACGCTGACTCAAACAGAAAAAGACAAATTACACTATTTTACTTATATGTGGGATCTAAAAAAGCAAATGAATAAAGAAAAAAACAAACTAATTGATATAGAGAAGAAGCTGATGATTGGCAGAGAAGGAGTTGGGGAAATGGGAATTTAAACAATGAATGATACTGTCAGTGTGTGTAAAATATTTAATAAACACTTAAAACAGAGTAGGTGCAGAACAAATGGACAGATGTTTCCTTAGCAATTTTTTATTAGTCCTGGGTTACCTAATACCCTTGGGATACAGATGTTATAAATTAAATCCAATAAGTATTTAGTGGGCATCTATTAAATGCCAGATACTGCATTTGTTTGTCAATACTGTCAGGGAGGGGCACAATTCCCCCCTCTGATCTTCTTTACTTCTTCTGGCTACACTAATAACAAAACAGTATAATTGACACAAGACTATATTAATAGGAGAAAAGACAATTTAATCCGTGCAAAGAGGAAAACGATAGTATAATGCTCAGATCATAAAATGAGGCTTCATAATAATTGAAATCAGGTACCTTTTTATACTTTTTTAAACAAAGAGACAATAAATTTGTGATAAATTGACAGGACAATGAAAGTGCTCGAAAGAAAGGAATCTAAGCAAGGTTTGGGTTTTATTAGTGAGGAATCTAAAAAAGGAATAAAATAAATTAGAGGAGAGGCAATACGATTTGGTTATACAAAATTTTCAGTTCTGAGTTATGTAATGCTAGCAATAGGAAGTGTCTTCTTAACGTAGAGAAGATACTTTTCAAGTGGGAGATTTATTTCCTACACTCAAGGAGACAAGGAGGATCCAGGTACCCTTCTGGCACCAGCTGCTTCTCAAGTCATTTTAATTCGAAGTAATCAATATGTCATTGTAGGATATTTTGAGGCAGCCCATCTTGGGCCCTGTCAGTGCTCTCCTCTACAATGTCCCTGAAAGTTTTAGACATTAAAGGTTGGGACTGCAGCTTCAGAGAGAGATAGTGGGTTAAAACTAAGCATTCTTTAGTCAGGCTTCTAATAAATGTGCAAAAATTGTGCTTAATAATTGTGTGTGTATATGGGAGGGGGTGTTAAAAGGGAGGGTAATAGATAAAAGCAAAGTTTCTTGATCCGTAATCTTGGGAAAAGCTGTCTATGTGATAGTGCCATTTGTTTCTGAGCCTGGGGATTGTCCCTAGACATCCTTAGTTGAAGGTCAACTGTAGGAACTGTCTCCCAACTGTCTTGAGAATGATGGATCTATTTAGGGGTGGCTTGTGTGGACCCAGGAAGACTTTTATTTTGATGGCAGCGTAGGTAGGTCTTTCTATGGAAGTGGTGGTGTTTTCTTCTAGAGAAATTGATGTACATTCAGCCTCCTGGTCAAATGGGATGGTAAGGCTTGTCAGTTGCCTGAGACTATGCCTCTTTTACCTGATGGTTATATACTTCAAGTATGCTAGTTAGGTCTTGGATATAGCTAGTCAGAGCATCAACTTGCTCATTTAAATTCCCATAATGTTCACTGCACCCGAGAATGGAAGATTTAGAGATGCCAGTAGGCACTGAGCATTCAACTATTATTTTTACAAGAATCAATCCATTTCTCTTCTTTTGAGTATTTCTGGTCTTTACAAGGGCCATGGTCAAAGCTTCTGACCAGGTAAGTTCAGTTCTTGATAGATCTTTTCCAAAGTCCTTTTTTCCTTCAGATTTTTATGATTTATTTGCCCTGATGATTGAGGATGATATGAAGTATGACATTTTCATTAGTACCCCAGAGTGTGCACAAGCAGATCATTTATCTCTGCTGTAAAATAAATGTCCTGTCCTGTTTCACTCCAGAAATGGAAATGAAAAATATAGATTATCCCAGTCATTAAATTTTCTACCACTATTGTGGTATTAGCACATCTAGTCCTACTGCATTCAGTCCACCCACTGAACATGTAGATAATGGCCAATCAATGACAATAGCCTGCAGCTGGGGGCATCTAAGTTTTATTTCAAGGGCCACAAAGGACAGTGTGAACACAGGAGTACTTCCTGATATTTTTTCAAAAGTTGAGTAAGATATATAAGTTGCTCGCTAAGAAGTAATTTGGTCAGATATTTTGTGGATGCCAGGGAAAAACCAATTGTCTTTTTGTTTCTTAATTATCCCCTGTCCACATATATGTCCCATTTGGAGAGATAAAAGTACAAGCCATACATCCAAAGGGAAAAGAGCTACAGGAAATCTATTTGGCCCAATATATCATACATCTGATTATTGTTTGGCAGCCATTTCCATCTATTTTTCTCTTTCAGCTTGTAAAGCTTTTGCCTGGTAGTTAATAATATTAGTTAGGGACAAAGGCAGATATAAAATTCTAAAGGCAGAGTGATTAAATTTTTTCATGTGTCTTTTTAGGTTTGAGACAAAACAAATCTGGGACTCAAATCAATGATTTGGAGCAGAAGGAAGAAATAGACATTCAACCAGAACAAAATGAAGAAACAAAAAATCAAAATAATGAGGAGAGGCTTAGAGATCTCCAGGACAACTTTAAATGTTCCAACATCTGAATCATAGGGGTCCCAGAAGGAGAAGAGGAAGAACAAGAAATTGAGAACTTATTTGAAGACATAATGAAGGAGAATTTCCTTAATCTGGCAAAGGAAATAGACTTTCAGTAAGTCCCGGAAGCTCAGAGAGTCCCAAAAATGTTGGACCCAAGGAAGCACACACCCAAGCACATCATAATTACATTACTCACGATTAGAGATAAGAAGAGAATCTTAAAAGCCACAAGAGAAAAGGAGACAGTTACCTTCAAAGGAATTCCCTTAAGGCTATCAGCTGATTTCTCAAAAGAAACCTCGTGAGCAAAAAGGAATGGAAAGAAGTATTTGAAGTCATGAAAGGCAAGGACCTACATCCAAGGTTACTCCATCCAACAAAGCTTCCATTTAGAATGGAAGGGCAGATAAAGTGCTTTCCAGATAAGGTCAACTTAAAGGAGTTCATCATCACCGAGCCCTTATTATATGAAATGTTAAAGGGACTTATCTAAGAAAAAGAAGAAATCAAAACCGTGAACAGTAAAATGAAAACAAACTCACAACTATCCACAATCAAACCTAAAAACAAAAAACAAACTAAGCAAACAACTAGAACAAGAATGGAATCACAGAAATAGAGATCACATGGAGGTTTAACAGTGAAGAAGTGGAGGTGGGAGAATGGAGGGAAAGCTACAGGGAATAAGAATGAATGGTAGGTACAAAATACACAGGGAGAGGTTAAGAATAGTATAGCAAATGAAGAAGCCAAAGAACTTATATATATGACGCACTGACATGAACTAAGGTGGGGGAAATGCTGGTAGGAGGGTGGTACAGGGCAGAAAAGAATAAAGGGGAGAAAAATGTGACAACTGTAATAGTGTAATCAATAAAACACATTTAACAATAAAAATAAAATTTAGTGACTCATTTAATTGAGCAGCTTTTTGTATGTTTATTGGTAACTTGATATCCCTTTTCGTTATTTTGTCAGAAGAATAATGTCATATAAAATGTCACTGGTTATAGTATTTCTTCTTTCATGTAAATTTTGACATCTATTTGTAAATGCAGGTATTCTTAACTAACTGTATTTATGGATACAAATATAACATTTGGATTTGCCCATTGAAACACATTTAGACTATTTCCATTTTTTAAAATATTTCTAAAACCACCTCTAATATTTAGCAGACATAATCTGTAGCTCACTCTCCAACACTTACCTGAGAACCAATCTGATGCTGGAAGCCCAGTCTCCAACACATGAAACATAGTAAAGAATTTTAAAACAGTCCAAGAATATGTGGCTGAACTTCCATTTCCCTAGAATTCCACTCTCAAGCTCTTTTTTTGTTTGTTTGTTTGTTTGTTTGTTCGTTTGTTAATTCATGATGGACTTCTCTAATCTGCTTAGGTCATTTATTGAAATAAAATCCCATTTTTCCAACTCAAAAATATTATCTCAAATTACGTGGCATCCTTAGGGGAGAGCAGATCAGGGAGTGACTCATTATTTCCTGGGATATTTGGGTGGCTATCTGAGACCATGTGGTGACATTGCCTGATTCCTTGCAGCATGACTTTTACAGACACAGTGAAAATGACCTCACCTTTTGGATGGTAATTCAATGAGATATAGACCTGCATATATCACCTCCTATAACCTCACTGCCAAATGTAAGACTATCCAAAAAGCTTATGGGAATGTAATAGATTTTACTG
The DNA here is from genome assembly GCF_019186645.2 of Phyllostomus hastatus. Classification (NCBI taxonomy): domain Eukaryota; kingdom Metazoa; phylum Chordata; class Mammalia; order Chiroptera; family Phyllostomidae; genus Phyllostomus; species Phyllostomus hastatus. The sequence goes on along the minus strand of NW_025333924.1, from coordinate 11,937 downwards.
AAAATCGGGAGGAATATTGTCCCCTAAGATTTCTTTGCCCATCACAGCTTTGATGGGAACCATGAGCTCTTCAACCCACCGCAGCCCAGCCCCTTTTACCTCACTGGCTCCACCCTCATCTCCCTATTCTAGCCTGTCCTCTACTCACTACCTTGCTTTTAGGAGCAATTAAACTTTCTCTAACAAAGCAACTGAACATCATTTTCTATTGCTGAGGATTCTCCTGATGAAACCTCATCCTTAAAGATTCATCCTTGAATCTTCTCTCTGCTCTAGTTGACATGTAAATGAATTTTCACAAACACACACATTTGCATAACTATCAAGAACTGGGGATCACTTAGCATAATACTTTACAGGTTTACTCATGCTGTCACAAGGTAAAATTTCCTTCTTTTTTATAGCTGAGTAGTATCCCATTGTGTAAATGTATCACAACTTTTTTGTGTACTCACCCACTGAGGGCCAACTGGGCTGCTTCCAAATCTTGGCTCTTGTAAATAACACTTCAATGAACACAGGGGTGCATATAATTTTTTCAAATTAGTAAGAAGGGAAGAGGTAGGGGGTTGGGTTAAAAAGGTGAACAGATTAAGAAAAAAACTCATAGACAAACAAATGCATGGACATTACCAGAGGGAAATGGGGTAGGGGATACAGGAGAGAGTAAAGGGGGGATAAATGGTGATGGAAAGAGACGTGACTTTGGTGGTGAATGCACAATACATTATACAGGTGACGTGTTATAGAATTCTTCACCTTAAACATGTATAATTTTATCATTCAATGTAACCTCAATAAATTCAATTAAAAATTGGGATCAAATGTTAAAATAATAACACTTATTTTTTATAATATGTTACCACAATATCTATTCCTCTATAAGAAAGAAGGCTATGTGTGAACAACACAAGACTTCAACTAGTTTCCAGACACTTTTCTTCGGGAAATTCTGTGGGAAAATGCACTACAGGAAAACAGAGGAATGCAGCTTAAGTTGAATTCCACAATTTTAGGGACAGTACTCTGAAATTTTAGTGAGGATTCCAAACAAGCAGCAGTTGCACAATCCATGAGGGGTTTTTTGGCCCATGAAATACAAGTGGCCCCAGTGGAAGAATGGATTGTCCAAAGAAAGCAGCAAAGCACATTAAGGACAGTGGTCACATTGTTTGCACTCTGCTATGGATTTAGATGGTCAAACCCAGGCTCTTTGGTTGCTCCTACAGAAAGGCAGCTGATTTCCTGGAAATGAGCCTGTGGTAAAAGTAGCTCTTCACTGCTTTCAGTTTCATCTGAGTTATGTTTCTGAGAAACAACATTTTCAGTGGTCTCGCATGAGATAAGAGATTGTTTTTCTGGCTGGAAACCCTTCACACCAGATTATTTAAAAACCTAACTATTGTTTACCTTAAACTTACAGAATGTTATCTATATCTCACTAAAGCTGAAAAGAAAGACTGGAAGTGTGTGCAATCTCAAGGGAGTAAGGGGAGAAACATTATAAATAAAAAGTTCTAGCACCTCTCATTATTGTTTTTAAGAACAAGTATATGGCACTTGATATTTTAAATCTTTAACAACCAAGCTGATAATTTTGAGAAGATGCTGGTTGGCCTATTTTTAGGGCTAAAGGCATGGTCAAGAAGAAGTTGTGGTCCTTATTCGTGTTCACACAGTAGTCACAGTGAATTTTTTAAAACAAAAATTAAGTCACTTTTCTCTACACAAAAGTCTTAAAAGCTCAGATTCTCCATACCGTGGCTGCAGATGCTGCACATTCTGGCTCCTGCCTGCCCCACTCTTCATCACATTTAATCTGAGCTTCAGAACATGGTCCTTCATTTGGATACTAAACACACTCAACTCTTCACTAAAAAGGACTTTTGTACACAAACTTCCCTTTTGCTGATAACTCACTTCTCTCATTTCTTTCCTGATTGTGCTCATACTGAAAATTCATCTTAAATCTCATTTCATCAAGAGAAATTCTTACTGACTAATTAAATGGGTCTTCTTTCTACCTTTAACTCGTGGTGCCCTGTACTATTCTTTATGATGCTTATCTGAAACTCAGGATGACGGTTGTTTGTGTAACTTGCTTTAATATCTTATTTCTAAACTAAAAAAATGCATGATCACAGGGACCACGGCTGTTATAATAACCGCACAATCCTCAACATTTTCCCAATGCCTTTCCCAGTGCACAGCCCATAGTCAGTGGTCAACACATACTTATTGAGTGAGAAAATGCAGTCGCATTTAAAATACCCATTTTGATGTCAGTCAGAAAAATACGAGTTTTGCTCTCTGCTTTGCAACCTTGACAAAATAGGGAGAATACAATGACAATACACAAAACATCAATTAATAAAGGCATGTTCTTGTAGCATTTTATTTGCTGCTGCCATCGGCACCACCATCATCTGCATTAGATTTGCCTTTGATGGTTCTGTGACTCAAAAGAATCAGTGTCTCGAAGACGTGAATGTATAATACAAAACCAAGGAGGTTTAGGTATTTTCCTTGTATTTCTTTGTACTAAGAGTTTTAAATTTTATTCTGAGTTCAATTATTGACTTACTATTATTCTGAATAAAAAATAGAAGAACAGGCTTCTGGTCAAGATGGTAGAGTAGGTAGATGCATTACTCACATCTTCCACAACCACATCAAAATTACAATTAAACTTATGCGTGGCCAATATGGCTCAGTTGGATGGAACAATGTCCTGTAGACCTCTATGCTGCAGGTTTGATTCCCAGTGGACACCCAACCAGGATGCAGGTTCAATCCTCAGTTGAGGCACCTACAAGAAGGTAACTGATCAATGTTTCTCTCTCTCATAGATGTTGCTCTCTCTCCCCCTCCCTCTCTCCCTTCCTCTCACTCTCAAAGAAATGAAAATATGTCTTTATGTGAGGATAAAAAAATATTTTTAAACAAAACTACAACTAACTATAAATAAAACATCATTCAGAACCACATGAAATCCAGCTAAAAAGAAGTTCTATAACTAAGAGTATAAGGAAGAATCCACATTGTTACCAATAGTAGGGGCTGTATAACATGTAGCTGTTTAACCAAATGGACTCTTCTCTGTTTAACACATGTGGCAATTAAAAGTCAGGGGAATTATCTCAGCAATGGACATCCCCACTGAAAAGCATGCAGTCCCAACCCTACAACAACACTCCCCCAGCCCAGGGTACCAGTGCCAAGAGAAAAAGTCATTATAACTTCTGGCTGTGAAAAACAGTAGGGATTTTGGCCTAGTGTGACTGAGGGCTTCTGAAGTTGCAAACATTTCTCTTACAGGGGCACACATGGATTTAATTGGACTCACTTGTTCTGAGCTCCAGCACTGAGGCAGCAGCTCAAAATGTGCCAGGGTCTTATGAAGAGGAACTGAATTGTCTGACTTCAAGTCAAAGCTGGAGGGGCAGCTTTCTCCAGACAGAAGTGCTGCCAGAAACCATTGTTCCTTTGTTCAGCCCCCCTCTACAGAGCTGGTAAGCAAGTACAACATGAGTCTCCATTAACCTGATTAACACCAGATTTACCCCACCCTGGTGATTTCCTGAGACCCTGCCTCACCCAACTTTTGGGCCCACCCAAGCCATTTCCATTGGCTTTCTCATAAAAATGACTTGTCTTGGTTCATGCTGCAGACTTTCCTAAAATCTCTCAAACAAACAGCATCTAGCCTCAGCATGCCCTAAAATCCCTTGCTAAGTGGCTCATTTCAGAGCTTGTCCTCTCCTAGTTATTTCCAATCCCAGCACAAGTAGCAGCCATCTGGAGATCACTTTGTACCTCATGCTGGGTATCCCAGGGCAGGGCAAGGCACTGGTGGTGGCTGATCTTGGTCTGCACCTTGTGGGAAGGCCCAGAGACAGACACTTAGTAAACAGCTTCAGACCTATGACCAAAGCATCATCTAACCACCTCAGTGAGTGACACCTTCAAGGGGCAGATTCACTGGGCATCAGAATCCCACTGAAATGTGTCCTGCTCCATTGGGTTGTCCCCTGCACAGCAGATACTTTACAGTGGTTGCAACCAGTCTTCACAATGGATCACCCTGGGAATAAATCCCTCCCATTAAGGTGCCAACAGCAATCAAGTCTAAACTAAAACAGGCAGATGCTCACAGCCTCAGCACGGGGCTCATGTAAAGTGCCCAGGTCAGGTAGGCTGGACCACTGGACACTACATGACATCTACTACATAAGCACACTCTACCAACAAAGACATATAACAGCTTTCACTAATACATAAAAACAAACACAGAGATACAATCAAAATAAGGAGACAAAGAAACATGTCCTAAATGAATGAACAGAACAAAACTTCAGAAAAAGAACTAAACAAAACAGAGACAAGCAAACTACCAGAGGCAGAGTTCCAAACACTAGTTATAAGATTGTTCAATAAACTGAGGGGTAGAGTAAACGAACTTAGTGAGAACTTCAACAAAGAGATAAGAAACATAAAAAGTGAGATATAAAACATTAAAAAAGAACAGTTACAAATGAAGAATACAATAAATGAAATGAAGAATACAATACAGGGACTCACAGTAGAGCAGATGAGGCAGAGGATCAGATCAGTGATTTGGAAGATAAGAAAGCAGAAAACACCCTATCAGAAAACAAAAAGAATCCAAAAGAAGGAGAATAGGTTAATGAGCCTCTGGGACAACTTTAGGCTTCCAACTTTAGCATCACTGGAGTGCAGAAAGAAGAGAGAGAGCAAGGAATGGAAAACCCTATTTGGAAAATAATGATGGAAAACTTTTCTAATCTGGTAAAAGAAATAAATATACAAGTCCAAGAAGCACAGAAAGTCCAAATAAGATGGACCCAAACAGGCCCACATAAAGACACATCATAATTATAAAACCAAAGTTTAAAGACCAAGAGAAAACCTTAAAGGCAGCAAGAGAAAAAATAGTTCCTTACCTACAAGTGATCTCCCATAAGACTGTCAGCTGATTTCTCAACAGAAACTTTGAAGGCCAGAAGGTGTTGCCACTAATTTTCAAAGTGATGAAAAATGAGTACCTACAACCAAGACTACTCTTCTCAGCAAAGCTACCATTTAGAATGGAAGGACAGATAAAGTGCTTCCCAGGTAAGGTAAAGTTAAAGGAGTTCACCACCACCAAACCAGTATTACAAGAAATGTTAAAGGGTCTTCTTTAAGGAGAAGAAAAGAAAAAAATCTTAAATATATGAATAACAAAATGTCAATAAATATGTATCTATCAACAATTACTTCAAATGCATTAAATGCTCCAATCAAAAAACATGTAGGCCTATTGGATAACAAAACAAGACCTTTACATATGCTGTCTACAAGATATTCCAGATCAAAAGACACAGACCTTTGGAGATTTGGTAAAGAGATGGAAAAACATATTTAATGAAAATAATTTTTAAAAAATATATGGTAGCAATACCTATACCAGACAAAATAGACTTTAAAATGAAGGCTATAACAAGAAACAAAGAAGGACCCAGCAATCCTGTTTTGGGGTATTTATCAGAAGAAATCTAAAACACTAAATCAAAAAGACATATACATCCATATGTTCATTGCAACATTATTTACAATACTCAGGATATGAAAGCAACCTAATTGTCCATCAATAATGAACAGATAAAGAAGAAGTAGTGCATCTATGCAAAGCAATATGACTCAGCCAGAAAAAAAAAGAAACAAAGAAAGAAATCTTGCCACCTGAAACAACATGGATGAACCTAGAGGGTATTGTGCTAAGTGAAATAAGTCAGACAGAGAAATATAAATACCATGTGATTTCACTTATATGTGGAATCTAAGATAAAGTAAGTAAATAAAATAAATGAACAAGCAGACCAGAAAATGACTCATAAATACAGAGAATATTTTAAATGATGCCAGATGAAAGGAGGGCTGAGGGCATGAGTGAAAAAGGTGAAAGGATTAAGAAGTACAATTTGGTAGTTGCAGAATAGTCATGGGGATGTATAGTATAGGGAATATAGTTAATAATATTGTAATAATTGTGTGCGGTGTCAGTGGTTACTCTATTTCTTAGGGTGATCACATAATAATTGATATAAACATCAAATTACTTGCTTGTACACCTGAAACTAATATAATAGTGTATGTCAACCGGAATTGAAAACTAAAGAGTTCTTTTACAAATAAATAAAATGAAAATATTAAAAGATAAAATAACAAATGCTGAAAAATATTATCATAATAAGGCCCACTTCCTTAACAATTGACAAACAAAACAAAGAGACCCAAGGAAGTACATCATGAGTCAGGGGGTTGGATCATGTTTCTTTGATTTTCCCCACAGATTGGCAATTTAAACATATTTTAAAGCCAAGAAGACATCTCCCTTAGACATTAATAAGTGACCCCTTCTTCCCTGCTTTTTTCTGGCCCTTATGGCTGTTTGTACCCTGGAACACCTATTATGACATCAAGATGTGTTTGAATAGACATGATTCTATTTTGTCCAGCTCTGTAGTTCCTGAAGGTAGTAATTTTGCCCTCCACCTGACATTTCTCAATGTCTGGAGAAACATTTCATTGTCACAGCTGGGCTGGTTAGCCTTCATTCCCTTGAACTAATAGGACCTCTCTGCCTAATACGGGTGGTCCTAGGCAATGCCTGACATTCTACAAGATTCCAGCCCCTTTGCTTCAAGAAGGGATCAACTCTGGTACTGTTTGTGCAGCCTGAGATCAGGCTGAAGTGAGTTTCCACCTAGACCACAGCCTCTTTCATTTTTATTTTCTTGCCCTTTCCTACTTCCCTCAGGCCCATTCTACTGAAAGCACTTCCTCAATGAATCAGCTGCACGTGAATCAACTTCTGAGGTTTTGCTTCTAGGGAATCTTACCTATGGCATTATTAATCTAGCTTTGGTCTTCAGTATATATAAACTGCACGTAAATGTTCCAAGCATGCTTTAAAAAGATGTGTATTATTTTGTTTGGAGTAGGGTTCTATTCTACATTAATATGTTTGGCCAAATTTGTACGATTTATAAAAATTTTTTTCTAACTTTACTGACATTATTGGTCTATTATTTTTCTGACTTACTAAGGCATGTGAAAATCATTTTTACTTTTCCTCCTATGGAAATTTAAAACTTTCTCTGTTCTGTATTGTGTACAGTATAAATGACAATATCCAGACTTAAGTCATGAAACTCAAAATTACTTACATTTCAAAACAATCCAAGGACCTTATAATACTTGATCCATATCCCCACATTTTTTGTATTATTTTGTGTTAGTGCTATCTTCTCTTAGAATCCCAGAGGACATTGTAATATTGTTTTATGCTGTCAATATTTATTGATGGTTCCATATATCTTAGGCTGTCTGCAATCTTCATTTGCTTTGTATTTTAGATTTTCTATTTGGGATATCTTTAATTCTGTCTGAAGTAAAACATGTATTTGGAATTTGTTAGTCAATCTGCTTGCGGTAAGTTCTTCTCTAAATATGAATTTTCACATATTTTGGAAGGTTTTCCCACATCCATTTATGCCAACAATTATTCTTTTCTCCACCTGTACTTTCCCTCTTACACTGTTACTTGACTCTCATGATGCTGCTGAGAAGTGAGCTTTCACTATGTCTTTCTCTGAAGCAAGTAAGTTCTTGCTCTACAGATGTTTTTAAGACATTTTCATTTGTATGCCAAAATTCGGTTTTGATTGCTCAGAATTAGATTTACTTTTTAAAATAAAACTTTCATTAAATCACGCATTTGCACATGGGTGATTTTTAAAGTTCTGGAAAATTTTCTGACATTTTATCTTCAAATATTGCTTCTGTCCCATTTCTCTTTCCTTAGCTACAATTTCTGATTACATGTTGGTTAGATTACCTTGCTCCAGCTTCTCTATTACCAGACTTTCACCATAGCCACTCTTTTGGTGTATATTCCAGCTCAATCAATTTCTGTTCAACTGTGTCTAATCTGCTTCTAAACCCATTCATTGAGTTTTAACTCGATTATTTGAACTTTTGTTTTTAGAAGTTCAATAAGTCCACTTAAAAATACCTATGTAATCATGCAGTTTACCATTTCCTGCAAATACTTTTGTCTTTTATTTCTCTACACATACAGAACTTAAGTATTTTTAATATTCTTTTCATAATTCTATATTTAAAGACTTTCAAGTTCTCTACCTGTTCTTTTTTATTTCTGCTTCTGCCTATTCATGGTGCATCTTTGCATTGTATACTTAGTTACATTAACTTTGAGCTACCTTTTTTTTTACCTTAGAGGACTCTGGAACAAAAAGTTTCCAAGATCACTAATTCAGACCCTGAGACATCTCTTGACCTTCCCAAAACCCAATCCTCTGGACCCCATCCTGCAGTGTCTCCATACTCCTCTCTTCCCTCTCCCTTTTTCTTCTCCTCTCAGAATGCTGTCCTACTGTTAGTTTGCTTGATGACTAAATTTTTTAGATGCTCAAGCCACGCTTACAACCTAATCCCAGCTAAAACAAAACTATGGAAGTGGCATGTAAACCTTGGTCTTGGTTCAATTTCATAACTAAAGATTTACCCATTTCATCCCTAGTGCACTGCTGGTGGAACTGCAGACTGGTGCAACCACTATGGAAAGCAGTATGGAACTTCCTCAGAAAACCAAAAATGGATCTGCCTTTTGACCCTGCAATTCCACTGCTGGGACTCTATCCTAAGAATACTAAAACACCAATTCAAAAGAACCTATGCATCCCAATGTTCATAGCAACACAATTTACAATAGCTAGATGCTGGAAGCAACCAAGATGCCCATCAGTAAATGAATGGATCAAAAAACTATGGTACATTTACACAATGGAATTCTATGCAGCAGAAAGAAAGAAGGAAAGAAAGAAGGAGCTCCTACCCTTTGCAACAGCGTGGATGGAGCTGGAAAACATTATGCTAAGTGAAACAAGCCAGGCAGTGAAAGACAAATACCATATGATCTCACCTTTAACAGGAACCTAAACAACAAAACAAAGAAACAAGCAAAATATAACCAAAGACACTGAAATAGAGGCCAGGCTGACAGTGCCCACAGAAGAGAGTAGAGGGAATTTAAGGGGACAGTGGGAAGGGTTCACAGGAACAAACTTAAAGGGCACATGGTCATAAACTAAGGGGAGGGTGGTAATGGGAAGGAAGTGGGGAGGTGTGGGAGGGGGGACTGGATTAGGAGTAAAAAGGAGAAAACTGTATTTGAACAATGATTAAAATTAAAAAAAAGATTTACCCATTTCCCAAAAGGAGAGAGAGAAATTTATTGAACATTTCAGAATGTATTAAATCTTCATATCTGAGATTCCCTGATTTATATGAACTGGTCCAGTTATTTGTGGGACTGGGAGATGTCTTTCTTTGGTTTAAGAAAGCAAACCTGTGTTTACTACCTGTTTAGACTACTGTGCTGAAAGACCTTAAGGGACCCCCAACTATGACTGAGTCCAGTCAGAGATTAATAGTTAAGGAAAAACTTCAGAAGCCAATTCAAAGTTTATCGTACCACAACTGATTGGTCATATATTTAAAATTATAAACAACTAAAAGATAAAACTGTGGTAAGTTATTGACACAGATTAGAAAGTATTTGGAAAGAACATTCAGGGCTTAAACTTAATTACCAAATAGCCTTTGCTCTAGCTACAGGCTTTTTCAATTGTCTAAGTCTTGAGCTTAGTGACACTACAAAATAAAATTTACTGGTAAAATACTGAGATGTATGAGCTTCTAACATTAGCTATTAGGGTAGCATTTTCAATAAGATAGAAAATACTCAACCCAAGCTTGTGGCTTTACAATGAAAACCATTAGAAAAGCTCAAAAAAAAGACAGGACCCAGAAATATAAGACCTATTGATCTGGATACTTGCTGGTACTGTAAAGGAAAAGGTTATCTGGTTTGAAAATGTCCAGCCCTCAAAAGCAGGGAAAAAACATATAATACCCTATTCACAGGAGGAATACTAACTCAATTCTGAGACAGCAAATGTTGCAAACACTTAGATCTCACTAGAGTAAAACGGTGATATTATCCATATTGCTTGAAGGACAACCTACCATATTTCTCACCAATATGGGGATGACACAGTCCACCCTTAACACTGCTTCATTTTTCACAACTTCCTCAGAGTCACCAAACATTGTCAAGTGCTGGAGTCTGAGAATTTACTTCGTAATTTGTCTCTCATTCCTTCAGAGTCCCCATAATTTCCCTTAAGGCTAAACACATTTCCTCCTGGGCCCAACTATGTCAATAACTTCATAGATTGGAGCATTAAAATTTATTGTGACCCTGAAGGATTCCTGCCAAAAGCCCCCTTATTCATTTCCTTTACACCTATGTTTCCTAAAGTCTGACTTCCTTAAGTCCCTCGGTCCTCTTAAACCTATTATCGATCTTACCGAGAACTTATGCCAGTTAGTGGACAGGATTCCTCTTCTCTGTGGGCAAACAAATTCCACTGACATTGGACATTTACAGGGGTGTGAAACCCCATAATAAAACATCATCATAAAGAGAGGTAGAAACCTCTATGTCCCTCCCCAAAATTCCCAAGTATAACTTAAAATTAAACAAATTTGAGAGACTTTCCCCAATAATTCAAGAAACACTAGATAAAGAACTCCTGGCTGCTATTCTTGCTCATGCAACACTTCCATTCTGTCTGTTAAAAAATCAAATGGGAAGGAGCACAGCCTATTCCAAAACATGAGATCTATTAGTATGTCCCACTTCAAAAGTACTGTATACTCTATGCTTCAATCCACCCTTGTCAGATTGCTTTCCTTCCCACTGCAGCCCCTTAATTCTACATACACACTGGACTTTAGGCCTTCTCCTCTCATTCAAAGGTTCTTGAGGAGCTCAGAGACCCCAGAACAACTACCTGAGGGTGAAAAGATTAATTGGAAATAGAAGGAATATTTTATCCTCTTAGATGAGTTTAAAAACACACAGGCAGCCACTCAGTGTTTCCTCAGTCCCTCTCCCCAAATTTAGTTCACATTTTGCATAAAATTACATGTCAGGGCAAAAGTAAGTCTTATGTCTCCTTCAACAGCTTTCAATGCATTTCTCAAAATTTGATAGGTGTGTTTTCATTTCCATTTCATTTAAAATATTTTTTAGTTTCTCTTGAGAGTAGTTTGGCCTATGTGTAATGTAGAAATGTATTGTTTGATATCTAGGTACTTCAGGATTTTCCAGCTATCTTTCTTTTACTGGTTTCAGTTTAGTCTCATTGTCGACTGAGACATATGTTGTAAGATTTCTATTCTTTTAATTTTTTAAAGATGTGTTTTATAGCCCTGGCTGGCGTAGCTCAGTGGATTGAGCTCGGGCTGCAAACCAAAGTGTCGCAGGTTCGATTCCCAGCCAGGGTACATGCCTGGGTTGCAGGCCATAACCCCCAGCGACCGCGCATTGATGTTTCTCTCTCTCTCTCTATCTCCCTCCCTTCCCTCTCGAAAAATAAATAAATAAAATCTTAAAAAGAAAGATCTATGACTCTTTAAAAAAAGATGTGTTTTATGTTCCAAAATGTGGGGGTTTTTTGGTAAATGTTGCAAGTGAGATTGAAAATAATATGTTTTCTGCTATTTTGCATTAAGTATTGTACAAATGTTTACTACATACTACTGGTTCAAAATACAAACATCAATCAATGTGATATACCACATTAACTGAAAAAAGGAAAGAAAAAACCATGATCATCCAATTGCAGCAGAAAAATCTTTGATAAATACAACATCTTTTTTATTTTTTATTTTTTTTCTAAAGTAGTTTTATTTTTTTTATTTTAATCATTTTTCAAATACAGTTTTCTCCTTTTTACTCCTAATCCAGTCCCCCCTCCCACACATCCCCACTTCCTTCCC
>NW_025333923.1:0-36380 GCF_019186645.2 Phyllostomus hastatus | reverse complement strand
ATATAGCTACAAATATGCTCCTGAATTCTGAGAGTATTTATGATTGACTTAAACACGTGTGTCCTTGCAAAATTCCCCACCAGGCCAGGCTTAAAAATTTGTGCAGTCTGACTTTAGTGCTCTATTCTGCTAAACCTTTCTAGTGAAGAACTGGCACTGATTTTACAGGCTCAGAGGGGTGGGTGCAGCCAGCAAGTGTAGCCTTGCATGTTGTCCATGGTTCTGAATTAGCCAAGGGCTTGCTCAGGGTTGACCAATATCTTTGGAGTTGTCCTTTTAATCTTGCCCTGTGTCTTGTCGTGTTTCTCTGTCTTCACCAAGGAGTTTTCTCAGGTGCCTTCATCTTCCATGACACAGCCTGCAGGTTGGACAAAGCCATACTCTGAGATGTCTGGTATTTGGTGGAGGCCACATAAGATGCCATCACCGTCTGCCACCACATTCATCAAGCTCTTGGCAATGCAGATGAGGAACATGGTGCTGCCTACTCCAGAGATGATTACCTCCCCAACATGGTTCTGCACCTTGGCCATGACCTTGCTGAAGATGTTGAGCTACTGATACTAGAGGGCAACATGCTGCAGGGAGGCTGGCAGAACATGCTTTCAGGGTGCATCTGGGCAATGTCTGAGGTGGTGTGTCCTTGCTTGTTCATCCTGAAAATTGCCTTGGAAATTGTTGGCAGCACTGTACACGTGATGTATTTCTGAGTGTCCCAGGCCTCGAGTGAAGTCCCTCACCTCCACCATGATCACACTCATCTCCCTGGACATCACAATGGTGTCATTACCACTGTCATCCATTTTGAACACTCAGCATCCAGATGGTTCTTGTCTTCCTGGAATCTGACCACCTGTCCATCAGTGTTTGTGCTTTGCTCTTGGGGGAAGCTGAGTCATGATGGCCCAGACACTCTGGTCATATGTTTGGATGCTAGTCCTATTTCAGACAAGGAAGTCTTCTGTTTCAAAGTCAGAGTCATGCACCTCCTTGAGAGTCACTTATCATGAGCACTTCTTTCCTGGTGTCCCTCATGCCATGGTACACCAGGTGGGAGGCTTCAATCAAGTCATTCATTGTCATCTATGGGCTGGCAGAATCTGAGATGATGGCTTCCACTGCTGTATTCTCTTGCTCCATAAAATGCAGCATGACTGTGTTGGACAGAATCATGGTAGCTTCCAGCACCTTCTCTGTGTGGTCTTCTGGCTCATAGTTGTCCCTGGCTGAGGTGACTTGAGGAATGACCTGGGCTGGGTGTCCTCAGGTTGCAACAGCTGCATGGTGCATCCCATCCACATCTTTCTCTTGGGGAACAATGACACCTTTGTTCACATCTTCCAATATGTGACTCTCTGAGACAGCCAAGAAGTCGTCAATGGAGGTAAAGTCATTGACTCGACAGCATCTGTGAGAATGTGGATTCGTTTTCCCCATTGTTCTTTCAAAAGATCCTCATAGTCTTGGGACAGTTTACTGTGTGGTATTGCTGCTACAACCAATGCAGCATTGATATCCTCAGGACAGGCAGCTTGTAGCAGGCTTGCAGATGTCTCAAGAAGCTTGATATATTCTTTATTGTTTGAAATGAAATGGGCCATGTTGGTGACCTGAGACAATTTGTTGGCATGTTTCCAGGAAACTTGGGCACTCTCTTTAACTTCTTTCTCATTTCCATTCATTGCAGCTCCAATCACTAACAGGGGAACATTGGTTTCCAGGAATGAATGGAAACCAAGGATGTTTCCAGGATGTGGCCCACATCTTTCACTCTCTGTTGCCTTTTAGCTGCCTTGATGTTAAGTTACCCACTTGAGGTTCCAGAGTTTTACACTGTATTCCCAAGTCTTGTTTAGTGCCATCATTCCTCTGTTTCAAGATGCCATATCCACAACTTTCAGCTGAAAAAGTAATTTGTAGACACCTGCCACATCTGCCAAAACAAGCAGCCAGGTAAAAGCAGTGAACCATGTTGCCAGGGTCACAGAAGAAGAGGGATCATCTGCAAATTTTCACACAGACCTCTACATCAAATCACTTTGTTTTACAATATCTTCTGCAACAGCCACAAGCTTGTCCTTGAGAAATGACTCCCTTTCCAATATTACCCTGTTCTCCAAGAATTCTCACTTGCTTGTTCACCAGATGTAGCCAAAATTTAGGCCTTCCTGGAAAGGCCTCTCTTCTCATAGAGGGCCCCTTCCTCTTGGTATTCACCAGTTGTAACCTGTGTAACAAGAATCTCCAATAGTCTCTCCACTGCCAGAGCCCTGATCTCTAGACTTCTGAGGGTTCCCACCTGAAGTCTGTGTTTTCTGGGTGGACAGCAGGCATTTCTGTGGGGAAGGAAGTGAGCACAGAAATTTTTCCAAGGTCTGGTGCCAGCAGATGCAACTTGGTCCCCCTCCCATCCAGGTCCAAGGAGGAAATCCTGGTGAACTTTCTTAGTAAAAAAATCTAAAGAAAGTGGGAATAGAAGAAAAATCTTTACAACAAATGAAATCAATTTTCAAAGTCAACAGCCAAAATCACTGTAAAACACTGAATGCTAAAGGTGCTTCCATTATAACAGGTGGGAAATATCTGATGAACCCAGTATTAGTCAACATGGGTCTGCAAATTCTAAGTGTCATACTAAAATAAGAACATAAATTAATTGTAAATATTTCCAAAGATGAGATTAAATTCTTTCACTTGCTGACCACATGATTCTTTCACTAGAAGCCATGCAACAGACTCACAGAGAACCACTCACAGTATTACAATAATATGAGGAGATACACTGTAAGTGGCTGAATGTATAATGTATAAAAATGCAGCATCTTGTGTGTGCTGTAGGACAGAGTGAGAATTAGAAATGGAAGAAGATGTCTCATTGGCAAAAGTGACAAAACTGAAAGATATCAATGAACAAATCTAATGAGTAAGGTAGTATATATACTGTGTGTTTGGAAGACTAATTATAAAAATGTCAATCTTTCCAAAATTGACATATAAATTCAATGCCCTTTCCACCTGAATGCCACTGGAACTTAGTGAGGAACTGGATAAAATTTTTTAAAATACACGTGGAACAATATATATCTGAAAATGGCCAAGAAGATTAGGAAGAACACTGAGTGGTTACTTTTCACTCAGATATTGAAAGTGAATTAACAGAAAACTCTTCTTCATCCAGATTAGTGTAGCCTTAGAAATAGACAAGTATACTGTGGAACATGATAGGTAACTCAGAAATGGATGCCCACACAGAGAGAACTTAATATATGGCATAAACGACATCACAACTCAGTTGTTAAAAGGTTATTTTTTTTGTCAGACACCCCTATTAACCATCAGCAAGAGAGAAAACAAGACTTCTACCTCTTACAATATATAAAATTGGAACTGGCTTCAAATGACGTGTAAGAAGGGAGGAATTTCAGTGAAATGGTTGGGGCAGGAGCCCACTTGCATGGGGTCATGATGGGATTGAAGGTGAGCAGTGGGACCAGTCATTTGAATGTGACACAGTAAACACTCCCACATCTTGTGATGCACACACACCTGCTCTGGCACAAGCTGACCAAATCTACAGGTGCTTGGTTTTACTTTTCAGCATGATGGATGCCACTTTTCTGACCTATAGAAAAGTTCATAGGAGGTACAGTGATCCTTCACCTATGGCGGGACTTAAGCTCCAGAGACCCCCGCAATAGGTGAAAGTCTGTGAAGTAGCAGTGTTATAATTATTTTATTATTTATATTTTAAGGCTTAGTAAACCCTTCTGACACTCCTATAAACCTTTCCCACTCTTTTATTAACATTTCCCACACTCTTATAAATACTTCATGTGCTCTTAAACACTTTCTTCACTCTTAAACCCACGTAATTTTAACAACATATAAAATTCTATATGGGTATTTACCAGTGAAGTATAGAGTCGTCCCTCACTATATCACCATTCACCTATTGCAGCTTCACTGTATTGCTGGTTTTAAAAAGCCTGAGATACAGTGAAGCTCCAATAAGTGAACCACGATATAGGGAGGGATGAATGTAAATATAATAGCCTACAAGAAGGTAATGATGACTTCATTAACATAATAAATACATCAGCTACCTAATACATGAGCTTTATTGCTTTATACTTGTGTACTGGGAAAACTTTGGTAATAATTATTCCTGTGCAGTCTCATGTCTTACATCTCACACCAAAGAGTGGCAGATCTACAATGAGAGGGATTTAGAGAAGGTGCCAAGGCTATATGCTTATGAATGTCAGATGTTTAGGGATTAATAAGGACCAATATCCAGAAGGAACACAAGACTTCTATTGTTCTCTCCACTACAAAAGCCTATTCAAAAACAGAGATCTTTCTGGTGAGCAGGAGATAAAGTTAAGCAAAGTAAAAAGACTTGATGGTCCTCCAGTGAGTGTTAGTTCATCAGTTTCCTGGTCCATCTGACACACCTTGAGGCCTTTTGGCCTTTTCTCCCTAGGAGTTTCTCCAGAAACCTTAAACCAATTCTGTCAACTTTCCATGGTGTCCCAACATATTGTCTTTCTTCTCCAGGGTCAGAACACAGAACACTTGCTTATTTTTATCATCCTAAGTGGCACCTGTGTGTGCAGGGGACTCACACTCCCATGATTTGGAGGTCAAAGGTTAGTGGGTTCACGTGTGGGCTGATGTACACTGAGGAGCACAGACCTCAAGGATGGCCAGCACAGCTGCCCCATGTGGAGAGGGTGAGGAAGAGCTGAGTGAAGAGGTGGCCTTCATGGCTTTCAGGCAGTTCTTCCATGGAATGGCTTGTGTGACATCAGGTCCCCAGATAGAACACATGTACTGTGACAGATCCTCACCTTGGCCTGGTAACCTCAGCTTCTGCTAGAAAGAGCTCAGGATGGAAGGAGACTACTTGACACCCGACCATCTTCTCCTAGAGAAGAGGATCACTTGGTTGCACCTGGAAGTCTCCTGGTCCCAAGACAGATCACATGAGCAGAGCCTCAAGCACCTTTTTTGCACACAGCCTGGGTGCAAAGGGTAGTCACTATGACACTGAGAGGGCTTCAAGCCACCTTTGGGTGGTTGTTTTTTGTAATTTACTCAGTCTTTACCTTGTCACTGGATCCGTGTGACCTTCCAGAGCTCTGGGATTGGGGCAGAGTATGTGATTGTAATTTGATGTGTAAGACTTTGTGTATCGGTTGGATAACATTCCTCATAAGATGAGATATGTGGCTACAACACAGAAAAAACATATAGCCATCCTAGGACAATGGAGTTGCAGCAAGAGTTGCTAAACAAGAGGAACAGAGCAATCTCTGATGCCCCGGCACTTTCCTGGTCATGGGTCCCCCTTGGCAGCTTACCACTTGTAGCAAGAGGTCAGATCATGGTTAGAGGACCAAGGGCTGCAGGCAGGGGCCAGCAGGAGAGAGAAGGTGAGGTGCAACTACCCACACATGTCCTTGACCCATCACGGCGTACATCTCAGGGGCTCTTCAGTACAGAAGTCAGGGGAGGAAGTGGTAACATGCCTTCTGGAGTTTGTCAGAAGAGGAACATGAGTGATATGGGAACTGTCTCAGATCCTTGCAGCCTTGGGTAAAGCCTAAACATGCATCTTTCCATTTTTGATACTTATGAATGTAAAGTGTTATTGATAAATGCATTTCTTTTTGAGTAGTGTGACGTCTACTTTTTATGTTGTATACCCCTGGATGACATCATGTATTAGTGAAAATGAGTCTTGTTTAGTCATTGTTCATCCTTAGAGGTCTTGAATCTGAAACCACATGTCACTTGATTGTGCACGTGTGAAAAGGATAAATCTGTAGCACTGATGTCACTGGAGTCCAAGTATTCCTTTGGAGAATGGGCCAAGACTGATAGTGGGATCTGCCACTCACAATTATTTTTAGTTGTTTATCAGTCATGGCATGTGAGGTCCTTCTCTGATGTTATTCAAAGCCAGGACACAGAGACCCCTCTCTGTAGAAATAAAGTGTCTCCTGCAAAATACTGCTTCACTGAGCTCTTTGGAGTCTGGAGTTGCACATGCAGAGTCAATGTCATGTGGGATGTGACAGATGACCTGTACACCATGCATCTTGGTAAAAGGGAACAAGGATGTTCATGCAATGGAGGTGGCACATGACAACCAGTGCCACCAGATGATAGATGAATTGTGTCTTAAAGTACACGTGGACATCATGATGCATAAGTGATGATGTCTCCAATGTTTCCATCCCCCCACGTTCCTGTTCCCCAGTCAGACACAGAGAGCTGAAGGAGCCCTGGCTTTCAACCACTGCTGAAGGACCCATGTCACCAGTGCATCCTGCTGAGGACCTTGTGCTAGGAATTCCGTGTGTCTTGGGATAAATAGTACCTACCCCACCCTCCACCCTCCTATACTCTTAGTTCCAAAACACTGTATTTAGGATTAGACAATAACAGTAACTTAGATGTGATCATAAAACAGGATATGAAGTGATTGAAAAGTAATGATTTTATTTCAACTAAAAAGACATCCCACTGGAACTAGAGCCAAATTCAGAAGCACAATCAGTTGACATTGAGAATAAATCAACATTGCTCCTTGGCAAAGTCCATTATATTCAGTCTGATATTTGTCTTTAGGGGAAAAGGCGGTTTATTCTGTTTGACTTAGGACTTACATTTTCCCTTTTTGTTGCATAATTGGAACAGCTGACTTTTACTAGCAGTTACTGTGCTGAGCATTGTTCCTGAATTAATTTATTTATCCTTACACAAATTCTTTGCTCTTAGCCTTATTGTACAGATGAGGAAACTGAGGCTGAGAGGGTCAGCACCTTGCTGAAGACTCCAGAAGAAGAATGATCCAGAGCTGAGTTTGAACCAAGGTAGGCCCTAAAATTATGCTCTACCTCACAACTCAGTAAGGGAACACATTGTAAATTTGACAGATCCAAAGAGCACAGTTGAATTCAAAACAGTGTGTTAAACTGACCCATTAGGATTCTAATGTGGGCAGGACTGAAACTCTACAGTAATCTCAAAATAGTTGATTTTACATTTTCTTATATTTCTCTAGGAGCAAGATGTGTCCCTTGGTGTTTTCAGATTCCCTGTTATATCTGTGAGGAAATTTTCACAACTTTATCTTTCAAGGTGTGCCTGTTTGAACTGTGTGAAACTCATTGTATTCTAGTAGCTGCTGGAGTTCCTGTTTCCAGTGGTGCCCTTATGTCCAATGTGTCACATGGTGACACAGGTTTATGGGAAGAGAGGATGGTTCGAAGGCTGTGCTGCATTCAGCTGCATCAGGAACTTTCATCCATTTTCACAGTTTTTCTCAGGAGGTTATCGTCAATTTCTTGGAGAGGCGATCCACTATCTACACACCATGACCAATTCATTGATTCATTTGTTGTCTGACATGTCCACTTGTTTGAAGAAAATGACACCAATAGGATGTTGGCCTTCATTCTTTACTAATGTTTAGTTCTAGGGCAGTTTCAGGTTCATAGAAGATGGAGCAGAAATCACACAGCAATCCCATCTACCCCTCATTTCTAGATAGGCACAGCCTTCCCTATGGTCACCATCACACTCCTGGTGGCACCTTTGTCCCCGCAGAGTGCAATTGCTGGGCCGTGGGGGTCAGAGGATGTTAGTTTACAAGAAACGGCCACACTGTCCTAGAGAGTGGAAGCACCATTTGGCATTCCCAGCATCCAAGAGCAGTAGTCCTTGTTGCCCCACAGAGGAAAGCACTGGGGCAAGTGGAGTGGTGTTGCCTCAGCAACCCCTGCCTGCCCAGGGTGGCCAGGCACAGCACGTCCTCTGCCTGACCTGACCCAGCCTATCTCCAGTCAAAAAGCTGTCTCTGTCCCACTGTGCACTAGTGCTTCAGGGTAACATGCAGGGGTTCCTGTGTTCCCTACCAGCCACCTTGTTCATGGTGTCTGGTCTTCCCTTGAGCTGTTCCCAGTGCATCTGTCCTCCTAACAGCACTTCATGTCAAACTCTGTCTCTCCTGAGAGGATCTCAAGCACGCTCCTCTGTACCCAAAGTGTTTCCTAATGCCTTTCCTCACATGGGTGTGTGTCCCAAGGTCTTCCTTGGGGTGCCTGAGTGAGGGCGGGGACAGGAGGAGGACAGGCCCTGTGTGCACTGCTACTGTTGGGACCCTGAGGACCCAGCAGGTGCTACCCTCACAACAGACAAGGGAACTGCCAGTTGGGAAAGTTTCCTGCTTGATTCGATAGAACCATCGCTATGCTATGTTTCAACCATTAGATGAGAGTCAGAGGGTGGGAGATGGTGAAGTAGTCTTCCTGTTGGCACAGTGATCTCTGGAGATCTGGACACCACTGATATCTTCACAACTGTCTACATACCACTGATCTTTCTCCCTCAACTGCACAGAGTGACCCTGACTCTGCATGCACCCTATTCCACTAAGATGCACCAGAAGCAAACGTTCCAGAACTATGTTCCCATCCTCTTCTCTGTGTCACATGCTTGGCTGAGACCGATGAGCAAAACCAGTCACTGCCCACAATTAAGGAGCTAAATTCTAAGGAGACTCCCATCAATGAACTGATTGTACATTTCTGAAACCCCAGTTAAGGAGCTGAATCCTGGTGGGTGCGTGCTAGTCAAGTGATCATAGATTTGTAAAACTTCAGCTTCAGTTTTTACCACAAAGGAGATGTGCATGGTGCCAGTACTGTCTGTGGTTGACAAAGTCACCTGGGCTGTGACCATGATGGTTGGCAAGAGGCTTCAGTGAGGAAGGGAGGGCTGGAAGCCAGGCCTTGTGTTCTGCCATGTTCCAGTGGGCAGGACCTGTGAGGCTGACTAGGTACAAATAGCCCTGGGCTCCCCAGACTGCTGAGTCCTGCTGCTAACTGCTCATTGTTTGCTAAAGCTGAACTCAAAGCAACATCGACCATGAGACTGTCCCTGTGTGTCCTGCTGGTCACTCTGGCCCTTTGCAGCTATGAGGGTGAGTATCACGCCTAATCAGACTACCACCAGCTCTGGTAAGTATCCTTCTCTAAAGCAGGTAACTTCTTTGGGGGGGAGGGGGTGAATGAACCAGAATCCAAATGAGCTCCACTACTTGTGCACTAGGCGACAGAATGCCACAGTCTCCTGCATCAATTGCCAACACACTGGAACTTTCCAGAAATCACTTCCCGGTCACTTTGAAGAGCTTCTCATCTGAAACCTCAATCCCCATCTAGGGTCTATGTTCAGAAGCAGCAGGATGTGATCAGATTTGATTCTGCATCACGGTTCTGCCACTCAGCAGAGCTGTCACTTGAACAAAATGCTCAACATCCCAAGTCTCCACTCACCCTTGGTTTCCACAGCAACCAGCAGGAGCAGCTGTGATAGTGGAGTAAGATGAAGGGTGTCAGAGGCTACTCTGGGTCTCATCAGCTTTTCTCCTTCCCAGAGTCTTTGGTGCCAGTTGAGTCCACAGCTCTCAAACTCTGCCTTTTAGACTTGTAAAATGTTCAAGATGAGAGGGTTTTAGGAGATTTCTCAGTTCAAGAAGAGCCAGTGTTGTCTGGCTCTCTCAGGAATCAGTCAGGAGCAGCCGCACTCAACATATCTACACATCCTGCTCCTTTTCCAGGAGTCCCCCCAGGATGGGAAGTACCAGTACTATCTTAGGGCCGCACTGGCTGTGAGTCTAAGTGACTGTAGCCACTCATCTGAGAATATTTAGTTGTGTGGTCATGCCCTCAACTCTGACCCAAGTGCTTTGGACTTTTTCCCTTTCTTCTGACTTTCTGAACTCCTCCTCTTTCCCCATGTTTCCTCTGATCTGACCTGTCCCCATCTCTGCATACTTGCTGTCTGATCAGGTCACATGGAAGCCTAGCAGGACACATGCCCTGCTGCAGGTGGTTGTAAAGAAATGGGGGCAGAGTGTGGGGTGGGGATGGAGAATCCAGACCCGTAAGAGTGGTGACTTCTCTTCTGTGCAAAATCCCCTTGGAGCCAAAAGCAGGCACCTATTTCCAACCCCACCATCTCAAAGGGATTCTGTATCCAGTGCAGACCAAAAGAGCTAGTCATGGTTCATGTGTAAGCCTCAGATTCCTTTCTAAGCTTTCTGGCTGTTTACACCTAATGACATAATTCTACTGTTTAATTTACTCTCAAAAGAGCATCTTCCAACATTCTGTCATTGTCCCTGCTCCTGTCCAGATTTGGTCTCTGTTCTCTGACCTCTGTGAGATCGTCCTCTCCCACTCTGCTGGAAAGACTGATCACTAAGAGCTCCTCTCCCCTGATGTCCGAGATCAAAGAATGTGTTAGTGTTATGACAGGCCAAACCCTAATTTCTGAAATCTAGGAAAAGTGAATTTCACCAAAGCAGGAGAGTCTTGGAAAGGCCTTTGTGTACTTTACATAGGAGAACCACTGAACTGGGGCTCAGTGAACCTGTTTTCCAGGACCAGTCTTGCAGCTGCTATGTGATTTGTGTAGTTACAACTTCTAGGATTTTTCATTGAATTTGGCACCATTATGGGATGGGACCATAAAACCCCCTGGCATTCCTATCTAGGGTCAGGGGACCATAGGGAAAAAAAGTGACTTCCTTAAATCAAATGTGTTTCTTCTTCTCTCCAGCAAATGCAAAAGTCTGTCCAGCTTTTGTATCTGAATTGAGGAGCTTCTTTTTGTATCCTGAAAAGCTCTACAACATCAATCTTCTGAGATTTCTTGCACCTAGAGAATATCGTGAAGCCAAGGTGAAAGTGAAGCAATGCATAGATCTTATGCCCAAAGGAGACAGACAAAACATTTTCAATGTTTTGGTAAATTGTTCCTCTTTCCTCTGTAGGGACTTCTGCTCAGCTTCAAAGCCAGGAGGGTGCTACACTGTGGGCAGAGGGCTGGAAGTATCTGTCCCTCTTTTTACCTCTGACAGAGTGGCCTGTGGCCACAGGGTGGATGATGACATGACATCTGCTGAGCTAGACTAAGGCTGCATAGTAGGTTTAGCATGTTCCTTCTTCTCAGGTCACCTCTTTGGGCATGTCTACCCACAGTGTCCTGGGGAGAACAACCAGGACCCAGGTAGTGATGAAGGGGAGAGACTGCTGCCTCCCTGCCTGGGAGGCTTCAGAGGTTGGAGGGCCAATTCCCTCACCCAGTGGCTCAGTCCCTGGAGAGTGTCATGAATTTTGGGATGAGTTAGAGGGGGGAGAGAGAGGCTGATTATGGGGGATGGCCCAGACCATGGGTCTGCATGGAGAGATGCCTGGCTGGGGGCTCCATCAAATTTCGCAGACAGAGCCGCTCCCTGTCTCTCTGCCCCACTTTCCCAGCCCTCACCAATCATGGCCAGTGGCCAGAGACCCCCCACCCTGTTAAGTCTTCTGCAGCCTCTCAGGGAGCTGAAACACTTCTGTTTTGTGTGTGTGGTGGGCGGTGGGGAAGAAATCAGATATTTACAATAGTTTCCCAGCTTGTCCACCCCTTGGTGAAGTTGGGTTTGGTACAAATTCCCACATAGGCTGGATACTCAGTGTGGAGATGTCCATAGGCTGACAGGTTGATTTCCTCAAGGACACAGGACATCTCCTGCAGACAGAATGTCCTACAAGTCATTCCCCCTGACCTTATTTCACTCGACCTATTTTCACTTTGGAGTGAAAACATAGAGTCCTCAGACCTGGACTATGATGAAGGATATCCTGGTCTGCTTGGACCAACCCTTGACCCTCTCCTGGCTCCATTAGAGACTCGAGTCCGACACCTGGTCACTCAGGGTTTATTTGTTAGGTTATGGACATGTTCTTCCTTGTCCTGCATGGTTTGTCCTGGCTGCACCAGGACTATTGCATACCCGGACTGCTTGGCTCTCCTGCCTGATTGCTCCATGTGCCTTTGCTGGGTGTGATTTCCTTCACATGTTGGTGTGAACGGAAGTCCCTGTGAAGTGGCATATCCAGGGGCAGCATGACTGACATCCCCTGTTTCTCTTTCTCTATTTCAGAAAGGTGTAGTGTCCCAATGTAACAACTAGACTTTAAATATCTTACGCACGAGAGCCTCTGTCATTCAAGGATGGCTTGATCACCCCTGGAAAATGTGAAGGTTTCAACGTCTTGCTTCAATAAAGTACTTGCCCTGCACTTCTCTCCCTGTCTTGTTTTTGTCCAAGAGTCTGTCCCTGGAGTTGGGGTGGTTCTTGTCATAAAATGGCCATTAGGTGGTGTCCAGAGAACATTCTAGAGACACATCATCCAGGACCACGGTGGCCTGAGGGAGGGATCCCACAGAGACTGCTGGCTCAGGAGCCATCCTACATCCCTGCATAGATGCCCAGTCACAGGGCCAGGAGAGAAAACAGGGAAAGGGGGTTGAAGGCACTCCAAAAGGTCCTGCCCCTGGGTTTTGCTGTGGGAACCACAGCCAACCTGGCAGTCACACGGTCCCCACACAGCAGCCCCACTGCCGTTCCATCGCCATCAGAAGCACAAACAGCCTGCCTGGTCCTCGCCCTCACTGGTTTTCCATGCTGGGAGGGTGCAGGGTAATTTGTTTTCTGTCCACTTTTCACTTTGTAGAGAATCTTGGGGCTCAGCCTTCAGGGAACTCTTTGCTCTCTGCACACTCACATTGCTCACCACACTTGGCAACTCCTCCTCTCTCCAATACCCCCTAAAGCCCCAGAAACAAGCACCCTGCTTCCACCTGGGCAATGTCATGCACACAGTCCACACTTACTGCAAAAAGAACGATCCAATGTACAGTGTCTATGCCCATCCTCCCCTTCCCCTGGGTGCCCCTCCCAGGTGATGGGCTGCCCTCCTTGGAGGCAGCTGACTCAGAGCACTGGGCATACCCTAGGCTCTGGGATCAGTTTCCAGTCCCTGCTGCAACACAGCACTACAAACTTGGTGGCTTTACAGAGGTATTTTCTCCAGGTGTAGGGGACAAAAGTATAACATGTGGAATGTCTGCCAGAATCACAGCATCAGGAGGGCCACACTGGCCCTAGAGAGGTGAGGAGAAAATTCATTCCTGGCTGCTTTCACCTTTAAAGGCTGATGGCAGTCCAGGTCCGGTGCCCACATTGGTCCCATGTCTGTCCTGGGAGTGGACCTTGCCTCTCCTTTATGTGTGTTTGCAAATCTCTCTCTGCCTCTTTGTTTACAATACATGGGATGACATTTGGAGGCCACCAGGAAATTCAGAATTTCTCCCCTAACTCACAATCTCCACCCACATTACATGTGCAAAGCTCCTTGTGCCATGGTGGATAAACAAGTGGCCCCAAATTTAGGGTATGTTTTTGGCAGGAGGTGATGGGTGGGGCAGGGCTTTATGCACCTACTTGAGCTCATCTGCTTCCTGATACCTCAGAGTACACTAATATCTGCCTTCTCCATGTCCCAGCATCCATCAGACATGTTGGCCTTCCCAGACATGTTGGACAGTTGCACAGCCATGTTCACTGTCCAGTCCCAGGCCTTTTTTATTACTGGGCCCAAGTCCCCTAAACAGCCTCTGGGTCTGAGAGGCCCCTCTTGTGATATGCTCCCTCCCTATGGACCCCACTGTGACCCTCCAAGTGGGATTCCATCCTTACTTCTACAACTCAAAACACTAGAGGTCATGGGTTTCTAAATATTTCAAGTAAGAGTACTTATTGTTAGTACTCTAATAATATACTCTAATAATAGTACTCTAATTATGAAGGTTGTGCGAAGGACAAGCTATAATTCAGAAACCAAAAATGAAGAGTTAATTATCCACTATTACTCATTATGTCCCAAGTTTTTACACTCAATGTGTGTTTTGATCACTTCAGGGAACATATATACTTACATTAGTCTCTGTTTTCTGAAATGCATTGCATACTCAGTCTGCATACTGTGGTTGGTAAATGCAAGCACTTGTGTTGCCCTTGGTACAGCCTGAGAATCACAGACCAGGGGCCATGCAGGGAGCATGGAGGACCATGGTTAGTGTTGCACACAAGGCCTTGCATGACCCTGAGCCTGGGCCCTCTGACCACATCATCCTGCTCACCAAGGCTCTCTACTCAGCCATCCTTGTCCAGGTCATCCCTCCTGTGTTACATTGGGTCACACCTCCACACAGGGCTGGTGGTGGTCCCTGTGCTCTGTATTGTCCCCAGCACAGGACATACGACTACCTCAACTCTGAGGCCCCTTTCACGTCCCCTGCTCAGTGAGACCTCTTCTAACTCTCACATCCTACATTAAATCTTTACACACAGACACACAAGTTACACTCATGAACACACAGATGGTGCCCATGGTTGCACACACAGCCCACCTGTAGACATGCAGTCACACCCACACACACACACAGAATGGCACTGGCATCCCACTGGTAGCACTTTACTTTTCTGTGGTATGGTATTCACACCACAAAGTTCATGGGAGACCATACTGACTGAACTGACAATATGAAAGGACCAATGTTCTCATTGCTAAAACACGTAAGAGTTCACATGCATTGAATAGCTGTATGGGTGACATTGTCCTGGAAGGCTGACATTTTCAGTCTCATTTTGCCCTGACTTGTCTCCAGGAAGGTAATAGACTTTTACCACCATGGCCAGGGGGATGAAGGATGTCCTACCCACTGCCTGTGAAGAACTGCCCTTGTGTCTTCTCAGAATGAACTGGGAAGACACCAAAAGACAGTGAGGCCCAAGCCCTACTCCAGGACCCACATGTGGGGACATCTACAGTAGAACCCATGTGGTCCCCCTTCCTCACTTCCTTGTTCTACTGGTCTATCACGCAGCGGAGTGACTTTGGTGGCTGAAAACCCCACTGATCTGGGGAGGACAGCAAGGCGGTGCATGGCAGTCAGAGCACCCAGCCTCATGAGCCATCACCTGGAAACCTTCCCCTGGCCTTTTTTTCTAGCCCTGTGAGCCTAGCTTCCACAGGTCATTGGGACGTTTCCCTTTTGTCACACTGAGAGACTTAGGGTGTCGTGAAGAAACTTTTAGGTCAGAACTTGCTGGGCAGGTGGGGCATGAGAGATTGCTCCACACCAGTGCCAGGGTGGAGGAGATGTGAGAGAGGGATCGCTCCAAGGGAGACACACTGAGCCGACCACGCTGCCACTGGAGATGGTGAAAGAACCGACTGGGAGTATGTCCAGGGGCAGTGCACATACACTCAGATGAGGGTGAAAAGCCCACCTGTGGTCTCTGTATTTTACCAAACACACAGGAGACGGTCCCACAGACTGTAGCTCTCTGAGAGGCAGCAGAGAGTTGACCGTGAATGGGAACAGGGGCTGTGTGTCAATTCCCGCTGAACACCCTGGCTCAGCGTTGCAGACATGTCATGTCTAATCCTGTCAGATGCCAACTGTCTGTTAGATTTGCCTCTTGGGTTTCCCTTCTTGGAAGAGAGCACAGATTTTTAGGAAGTCTGGCTCAAACCCATTCACTGAGTCTCTCCAGGTACAAAAAAGAACTTCTGCTGAGTTTTTTGCCTTGATATCTGAAGCCTCTAACTGTGCCTCAGGACACACATTATTCTCTCTGAAAAACTCTGCTCCTCAAACCATCTTACACTCTGTGACAGGGTCAGTGTTCAGAACCCAAAGCCCTGCTTTGTCATATAAGCTTACTTAATGCAAATGTTCAGTGGCTCTCCACTCTGATGACTTGAGACTCATGACTCCACTCAGAAATTAGTGTATTCAGGCCTGTGTGATCTTCAAACTTCACCTTGGGTCCAAGCAAACGCTACTTCTTCCACTCTCTACTTCCACCTTCGCTCTCCCATATGCTAACCTTCCTTTCTGACATATTAGGGCATTAAGATGGGAAGAGACAAGAAGACAAGCAAGAACTTTCCCAACCTTTATAGAAGAAAAAGCAAGGATGGTAAATCTCTCCAACACAGTCAGTTTTCTGGGATACTTTCTCTGCAAGTGAGTTTGATTTCCAAAAACGTCCCAGGGTGCATGTGGTTCCCAATTGTTCTGGGTCAGTGGGAGTCTGGAATCCTAAATTGTTCACCTTCCATCTTTCCCCAGGCTCTGGTCTGTCTTTGGATCAGCAGCAATTGCCTGAACAGCTACAATGGCTGCAGTAATTCTGGTCTGCATCTCTCTGAGCTCTTCTATGTGCAGCAATTGCAGAATTTGAGCAGCTTCATCAAGAACTGCATCTCCTGTGTCAAACCAAGGCTGTGCTCCTCTAAAGCAACTGCCAATCAACCCTTCTGTTGTCTGCTTTGCTTTAGCAACTGCACCTATGTCAGATGATCCTGAACCAAACAGCATGTGACCTTCATCATTACCAGGTGATCCTGGTAACTTAGAATCTGAAGGTCAGTCAGGATCATTATGCCAGCCTTATAATCAGCATTATGTACATCCATAATGATGAGTGCTTCTGCATTTTTAGCTTCACTGTCAGCCTCCTTTGTATTTTCAGATACTGAGTCCTTGTATTTTTCATCATTACATCCATATTCGAGTCTAACAGCTAAGCCAAGAAGCCAGTCAATTTCTTCCTGTTGATCTTGAATCTTGAAAGGAGAGCTAAAACCTGTGAGATACTTCTCAAAAAACATGGGCCAGTCACTACTGTGGATGTTGCTTAAATTACCATGACTTCAATCTTGTGGTATCTGGTTTTCTGGTTTGTAGGCCAAACAGTAAGTTTCTATATTGTGTTTCACCTTTGTAGATGAAGCCAGCAGGCTATAATAGTTGAGGGTCATCAGCTTGTCCCTCAACCTGGCTTCCTACTCTGGTCTCCTGGGCTTGGCTGAGAAGGCGAGGTGAGGATAAGACAGCCAAGCAAGAACTTCATAGACACATACTCCTTTAAGTCTATTCCAAGTTCTGTGGTC
Source organism: Phyllostomus hastatus (assembly GCF_019186645.2). Lineage (NCBI taxonomy): Eukaryota > Metazoa > Chordata > Mammalia > Chiroptera > Phyllostomidae > Phyllostomus > Phyllostomus hastatus. Next base: position 19,506 of record NW_025333923.1, on the reverse strand, counting down.
CAAACAGAGCTTTCTCTTGTGGATCTTAGGAAGCTCATATCACAATGGTCTGTTCTTGTCTCATGGTTAATATACATTTACAGTAAAACAAAGTGTTTTGGAAAAGTTAAAAATGTGACAGCAGGAAAATGTCATAATGGATATGGAAGATAAAGCAACATAGTACAACAAAAGTATCTATGATGGAGGACTCAAATGTTGGAAAATTTTCACTTTCAGATGATGGTTAATAAGCTTAATAGTCAATGTATGTAAAAGTCTGCTGTTTCAGGAACTGAAGGTGTGACCCACCCTGACTCCAGGAGACCATGAGGAGTCCCATCTTTGTGCCTCAGGAGGACTGCAAGCAATGAAGGTGGTTTGTGAGCCATTGTTTTCCTCGATGAGATGCTCAGTGCTTAGGATACAGATATAGACCACCACCCAGGACACAGATGAAAGAATTCTGCAGCTTTTTATCTGACGATCTCTTTCTCTGAATTACAGTCCCCTTACCTACACTTTTCTCTCTTTATGCAAAGGGTTGGTGGAAAGTGCAACTGAAGACCATCGGTTAGGGTACAAACCTGCCGTCTTCTCAGTTCATCAGCCAAGTAAATAAAGTGCTTGTAAAGATTCAATCTCTGCCTCTGTTATTGGTTCTAATAGGTGACAGGAAGCAGTAATGTTGGCTTTTGTGGGTTCCTATATATAAAAGACAGGAATATGAAAGTGAAGACAAGCACCTCTAACTAAAAAATTTTGGAAATGAGACAGATTATGGTGGGAAGAAGGTCACTGAATAAATACACTAAGATAATTTCCCCACAGTGCAAAGTATGAAATAGAGCACCTCTGTCACTTTCCACACATTTTTGTGACTTTTTGGAACATCACCCTAAACACAAATGATTCTTTGAAGAAGAAATATCACTAAAGAGTATCGGGGGTTCTGCTGCATGCTGGACCCTCTAGGTAAAACTCCACAGGCAGAGGTTTGGTGAAAATGGAAAGAGGTCATTTATTCAATGCATAATTTTGAGAGAATGGCGAACTTTGACCACAGAGCCTATTCCCTCTAGAGCACCCAGAAAGCCCCCAGCTGCTCTCTGTCAGACAGAGACAAGGTGCACCCTCAGTTCCTTATCTCATTTGAAAATACCAGCTCTTCAGAAACTGCAGGTGGCCGCTGCACAATCATCTAGAACACCTGGCTTCTTTCTCTTTCACTCTTGGGCCTCAGGCTTCTAGAATCTGGTGGTAGTCAGTGCCCTACATGCAGCGTGATGCCATTTTTTCCATACGATATCCCGTGACCCAACACCTGAGCCCCATCCCTCTGGCTGTCAGATGGCATTGGAGCAACAGGCAGAGTGTGACAGTGAAGCACCAGTCATTGGCTCTGCTGCCCTTCCTCCACTCGGAATGGGAAGCAGGTCTTCTCCCCTGGCCATGGGGCTTGCACTACATACTGGTCGGCAGGCACTCCAGACTCCAACACAGCAAGCAAGGGGGACAACCTGCATGTTTCTCCCTACTCTCTGTTTTATATCTTCAGGGAAAAATTTTGTGTGCTCCTGGAGGGTTCTGCTATCAAGCAAAACCCATTCTTGTTCCAAGTGAGACTGCCAGGTCATCACCTGCTCCTGCCACCATGTTCTGAAAAGGAGTTGGTGGGCTTTCCCTTCTGCCAATCACCATGGCCAGCTTGTGCTAACTCCAGGAAGGGCTTCCTTGTCACTGAGTCCCAGCCTGTGGGAAGGGAAATCTGTCAAACTCTACTCTAGCAGCTTCACTCTTTCCACCTACAGTGTTTCCTGCAACCCATCCTTCACTCAGCCCTTCCTTGTCCACCCCACAGTCTGGCCAGGTCTCTTTCAGATCCATCTCTATCAGAAACACTAAGTCACAGGCAAAGGTGGACAATACAAATGGAATCAATGTAAGACTGAAAAACACAAAGTAATAAGGAAAATTCAGAGGATCGGACCTACACTTGTGTACAACTAGAATTCTTATACAGTCAGCTAGCCTTTAAGCATGAAGATAAGTATGTTTCAGAACTGCGAATACTCAAAAGTTTTATCACCAATGATCTTCTCAGAAGGCAGGAGGGAATATGCTCTACACAAAGACCTGGATGAGGAACGATGAGGCATGCAGTCCAGTGAGCACAGGACTGAACGTGGGCGTTTGTAATGCATCCACAGAGAGGGGTATAACATATTCCCACACTCAACACCAGGTGACACGGTGAAAGAAGCTGCAGGTGAGGCTGGAGCCACAGGTGTAGACCAGATTGGAGAGGTGTCTATTGCTTCTCATTGGAAGTTCTTTCCCATGATTTCATTTTGGGAACAATGCTCCCACATCATTACATTTTAAATAAAAATGCTGACAGTGACAGGAAGTTTAAGACAAAGATGGCAAGGAAGACAGGATTGAAATTTGAAGAAATAAATTTGGCAAAAAAAAGGTTAAGATGCTGTACATCATCTCAAGTCAACCTGGAATATACACTGTGCCAGACTTGCTGTATTTTATTAAAAGGACATCACAGAAGACTTTAGTTCTTCCTTTTCTTTTTATGGTTGCCTGGAGTACAATAATGATAAGGAATATGAAAGGAAAGAACACCATTTAAGTTGCTAATTAAGTCATGTATTTATCTGTGTTGTGTGTCAGCTACAGTGCCAGCTACTTGAAAGGCAGGAGTGGATGAGAAAGACACAGGGATGACTGTGATGGGATTTGTGGTCCAGGAAAGTGGGTGGGAAGGAGACAAGAATGGTGTGGAACATGTAAGAGGATAAGAGGTCATTTCTGGGAAGAAAATGAAACAGGTTAGGTGAAGGAAGGTCGGGGGTGAGAGATGGTTTTGTGCAGTTGTTTCCTACAGCTGCTGTAACAAACTACCACAAGTTGGGGGAGTTTAGCACATTAATTGGGGAGCAATTACTTTTCTCATAGTTATGGTATTGAACATAGGTATTGACAGGGCTGTGGCATTGGTCAGCATTGGGACTCCACTCACTTGCCCACTGAGTGACCATTGAAGCCCCCTCACACTCTTCATCTTTGGCCTCAAGGTCGACAGATGTTTATTTATCACTGGGAGACTCCGCCATGGCTTTAGTGCCATTGGAGGTGAGACTCTCGTTTCAGTGGATCCCTGAGCATGGCAGGTTGTTTAGTGGCACACCTTTTCTCACCCTTTGGATTCAAATACCACACCACCTATCCTGTGGGAACACCAAAATATCTCTGGACATGGACAAATATCCACAGGAATGAGTACAAGGAGTGAGAAGATCCACTCCAGTAGAGAATTTCAGCTCTAGCAGTGTGGAAACGCATTCTTATGTCTCCCATATTCTCTGCGTTAATGCCCCTAAGGGTCAAGAGGGAACCCTCTGGAGGCCCACAGTTAGCAAGAAAATGTGAGCATGAGCAGAGGCAAAATGAGTAGCTAAAGAAAGATTTGGTGTAGAAATAAATGAATCTGTGAATATCATGAGTGTGTGCAGATTAAATATTTAACCACACATTTTGTAGAAACGTCAAGTTGTGTAAAGTTCAGGGATTTGGTGACAGAGCCAAGGGGAAAAGCTTTCGGTGACACCTGATCCTGACTCAGCTTCCAAATCCGGCTCCTTGTCCCCAGTCATTGGATGGATCCGGGTTAGGTTGGATAAAGCTAATGTTTACTTCTAGGGAGTAGAAGGGATGAGGTGTCCCAGTCCCTGGATCTCAGGGCTCCAACTTCTTCCTCTCCTCACCTGGCCCTGCCTGTGGTGGCTGAGTCCACAACTCTCTCCAGAAACATAGAGAACGTGGTGTTAGCACCAGGACCCCAGGCTCATGCCTAGGCTAAGACTTGGGTGGGAGTCTTGCCTTTCTTTAAGTTTCATTTTTAAATAGGCTTCTCTTTCTAAGAACACCCCAAAATAACATGTTATGTAATCAGAAAATTCTTTGTAGAATCTCAAAATCTGTCCACCAAACCAGTGATACAACAACTCATTAGCAGCCCACTGTGTTGCCTTTGTCACACAAAGACCAGAGGAGCACAAGTCATGTCCTATGGAGCTTCACAGTCAGAGAAGAGCCATAATGTCAGGTCACAGTCACTAGGACAAAGGTGCACACACAGGGCGTTTGGGTCTTGGAAAGGAGATCTCCAGAGATCCAAGGCCATGATATGAAACAGAAAGTAGGCTGTCTCTGATGTGGCATCGAGAATATATAAGGAGTTTTAACCTAAGGGACTCAGGCAAGGACAATAGAGTAGAAGGCTTCAGGTGGAGCAGTGGCCTCAGCAGAAAAATTATGGGGCATGCATGGAGATCTACTTGGAGTCCACAAGGGCAGTTGTGCAAGTCAAGGTCACAAGAGTCCACCTGATTCAGAAAGTGAAGGCCCATAAGGGTCTGACTAAGGCAGTCAATAGTGTTGAGAGCTGTCTCTGTTGTCAGAACATCTGGCTCCTTTGGCAGCTCTGTTACCCGTTAGCTGTGTGCCCTTGGTCAGGTTACTTGCCTTCTCCATCTCAACTAGTACAACTGGGGGGAAATGATATGCCTGCCTCATGGACTGGAAACCACACATCTCCCTTTGCTCAGCAGAAGCATGGTCTGTGATCTTGACCTGGTGTTCCATTCATTCTGTGACCTCGTGTAGCTTTTGAACTGGCCTGAGCTTGGCCAATAAATTTCATCACCACTATGCTCAATGGGTTTTTGTGAAGATTAAAAGGGGTGTTCGCAAGGCCTTGCATCAAGTAACTGCTTTGTAATGGTTGATCATGTGTGTTTTACTAAATCTGGAAATCAGTAACACGGGTAGAAGCTACATTCTGAGAAGATTAACAGGCCACCAGCAGGTAGAATATGTTCAAAGGCAATGTGTAAATGATGCCCCAATAAAACTCTTCAAGAAATGGTCAGTCAAATATCAAATAAGAATGGATCAAACTTTAGGGCTTATTTTAAACTGTGGAGTTTTTCCTCTTGATGGAACAAGAATATCTCTAGATTTGTAGAAAATGTAAAGTAGCAGTTAGTTTCAGGGGTCTCTAGTGTTCTGAGCAGCCCTCCCTGGGAGCTCGGAATAACTTCCTCTAATGTTAGAAATTAATCTCCTTCAGCTGATGTGAAGGCAGGCCATACCCTGTGCTCAGCCCCCGTGTGAGGACTTACCCGCTGTAACTCACTCTGGCTTCATGACAACCCCAGAACAATTCCCATTGTAAAGGAGACCCAGCTGAGACAGCTCCACAGCAGCATTGGCCTGAGGCCTGGAAAGCATGTGGTCTAGGATTGGCCAGGGAAGTTTGATCAGTACACATCTTGCTGCCATAAAGACATCTTCTAGACCAGGGCCATTCCTGAAGTTTCTGGCCTGGGTAAGTACTACCCCACCCAAATTCTAGATGGTGGCTTGATCACAAGGTTAGAGAGGTTCCCATCCAAACACCATCCTGGAGACTGCTGTCAGCCCTGGAAGTGAGGGGCAGATCCCACTGTACAGAATGAGTGAAAAAGGAAAGCATGAGGTATCTTGTGCCCAAAGACTGTGGGGCTGATTTCTAGGAACTATTTCCAATGAACAAAAGTCAGGTATCATCTCGTCTTCAGAATTCTTTCATGGCCTTGGTGCCAATGCATAAATCAGTGAGGAAAAATAGCTTTCACGGAATGTTATTACTTTTATTCAGCCTGGCAAGGCCTCAGATGACAAAATATTAGTGTGAGTATATTTCAGGTCTTCAGTGAGCTGAATGTCAGGCCCAATATAATTCTCACTTACCACACATGTACCTGTGCCCCATGACCCAAGCTATCCAGGGTAAAATCTGAATAGTTCTTCTCTACAGCCTGGTTTGTCATAGCAGGTGGTCAGTACGTGTCATATGAACATGGAGACCAAGGCTACCTTATTCTCCCACTTCCAAATTTAATTTGGGAAGCTGAAGGAAAGTGCCTGTGGGAGGAGAAAAGAGCAGGCCAGCAATACCAGCATTCACACCATTTAGAATCTTCAATTTCTGCTGACCATCTCTCGCTTTTAAACGTGAGTTTTGTGTGTGGAGATACAGTCCTTTGACACACCAGGAATGGTCACTGAGGGCTATGCAGAAGACATGGAGATGAAGAAACACACACTTCATTTTACTTGACATGAGATTGCTTTTGCTGAGCACAAAAACTGCACAGGGTCCAGTGTTCCCGAAGACAGTGGGGCAGGTCTATAATCATTGGGCAGTGGGCAGAGCCCTCACCATGGCCTATTCAACCAGTCCAGCTCTATTTCTTTGAGAAAGTCTTTTCCTGGGTTTTGAAATGAAGATCGCCAGCAATACTCCAAAGGGAGAAACTACATCGGGAAGAACATAACTTTCTTTCCATTTCTAGCTACTTCCTAAATCAGTATGGTTCTTAGTGTGTCCAGAGCAGGGGAATGATAGAAAGACATGAGTCTCAAACAATCCCAACGGAGAACAATGCATCCATAGTTAAATGACCATTGACGCATCAGTCAGGCCCTTGTCACTCATTTTTTTCTCTCTACTTTCCTCCAACTTTGTTTCTTTTGTTCCTTCATACCATCCCTGTTTGGGCTGATGTGGTGTTTCTGTCCTAGGAGGCTGTCCTGTGCCTTGCTGAAACCAAGAGGGACATGTTGCCTGCTTCCCTCAGCTGGCTGAGTGCCACCTGCACTCAGGACTGTGTACTTGCTATTCCCTCTGCCTAGACAACTCCTCCCAAAAGGCCCCGTGGGTTATAACATTCACTCAGGTGAGCTGAAAAGTCCCAGTCCAATAGCCTGCCTGAAACTCCTACAGGATGCTGCCCTGGTGGTTCTTTTGTGGTTCTAGACACAATCACTTTCCCTTTCTCTCCTAGCTAATTGCAGTCTTGTTTGTTACTTCTGACTAGAGGTAACTGTACAAGTGCAAAGTCTGGCTTGACTTGTTCCTACAATGGAGTCTGTGGCACAGAGCATAGGGCCCATCCTAGGAGATTCATGGCTGTTAGGAATATCGATGGATACACGAATGGGTGGATGGATCGATGATAGATGGATAGATGGAATAGCGCTTGTGCGAATAGAAGAATGAAACCTCCAATTGAGTCTTAACTACTCCATTTTCAGCCTTGTGATAAGCTCTTGACACAAATGTCAGCCATTCTTACAATGCCAGGCATGGGATGTTGCATACCCAGTTCAGAAAAGAGGAAAAGGAGCCTTGGGACAACCAGCATGGTAACCTGCCCAAGAACATGTCATGATTAGGGGTTGCACTGGAGGTTCAAATCTACAGCTGCATGAGCCCAGGTTTATAACCCTCTCACCGAATATCACTGCCCCCTCCCAGCATCTGTAATCATACATCTCTCATCATCCTATGGATCAGCAGAACAGAATCCCTAATGAACTAAACAACACTAATCTTACATACGAATTTATGACTAACTATAAAGTTGACCTAACTGAGTGAGAAAGTCTTTTTGAAAACCACCTTCAAAGAAGGTGTGAAATGATTTCTATTTCCCAAGGAAAAGCACCTGGGTTGCAGTCTATGGGTGATGAAAGTCTGTCCTCCGAAGGCAGCATATGGAATTGCATCTAACCCAGGTGTTTGCAGAATCAGGAGGAACAGACACTGAATGTGAAATGTGTTCTACCCTGAAGAGGTAAAAGAGAAACAAGAGGAGTAATAGGGTGGGGGGAAGAAGAGGAGGGGGAAGAGGGTGGGGGAGGAGGAGGAAGAGTTAAAGGTGAAGAAGAAATAGGAGGGAGGAGGGGAGAAAGAACTGGGGAAGGAGGAAGAGATAATGAGGACCACAGCAAGAATAAAGCAACAGGGATGACAAGACAGGCTCACAAGGTTCTCATTTGCCTTATTACTTTGCACGCACTTTGACGTTAATTTCATCGAATGACCTCACCATTATTGCAGTTGTGAGACCTTTGAAGGTTTTCAAAGTTCTGTCCCCTCGGGTTGTAGGAACAGAGCCCAGGAGGGCTGGGTTTGGGAGATTCTCCAAGCCCCTTCCTGACCCAGGGCCAGGTCTACCCTGTGACTCATCCTGTCACCTGTGGGAGGGATTAGGGTGGCCACCAGGAGAATAAAAGGCTGAGTTCTTCACAGTCACCTCCAACAGGAGCTCCTTCTTCCTACCACTTTAGAGTGACCAGCCAAGAACAGCCGCTTGAACCATGAAGCTGGTGGCAGTCCTCATGCTGACTGCCCTCCCCCTTTACTGTTATGCGGGTGAGCCTGGACAGGTTTTTTGGCTTTCCAGGAGGGCTGTTGTCAGGGTCCCTGTGCAAGCACTGCTGTTCCCCATCCCCTATGCAAAGCAGCCCATTTCTCTAGTGTCAGTGCTGTGTGTATGGGGGTTGGGGGGCAGGGGGTAAGGACAAGGAGGCAGATGCTTTAAGGCTAAAAGAAAGTTCCAGGTCCTGAGTTGAGTCTCCTAGAACTGAGGACTCAAACCCTTCCCACAGCCTCTCTGAGCATATGTCCCTGTGGGGAGGTAAGAAAAGACTCACAGCCAGGCCCTACACAGAGCTCACACCTCTGTCACTGAGCCTGCATTTGCCTGCTTTCTTCCCAGGTTCCGGCTGCGATCTCTTGGATGATGTGGTGACTATGACCACTGATCCTGATGTGGACGTGACTGAACTCATCAATAGGGTCAAAGCATTGTTACCAGGCGAAGAAACCGAAAAGGCCGTCACATCCATGAAGGAATGCTTTCTCCATCAGAGCAGAGACACTCTGGAGAAGGTTAAAGAGTTGGAGGTAATTTTGGTGTCTCTTAAACTGTGTTTGAACTGTGGGACAGGACACGCAGGCTCTCAGTTTGTGAAAACTCTTTTTGAAGCACGTGGTGGTCATGCTTGCAGGAAGATGCCTTCCATCTTCTTAACAAAACCTTCAGTGCACTGTCAAGGAACCTAGGTTTCCTGGCACCAGTGCCTAGCACCAGTGGTAATCCAGGCATTGTGAATGAAGCCCCCAGAGTGACAGGTGGAAACCATGCTTGTGAACTTCCCTGGGTGGGGGGCAGAGGGGAAAACAGAAATCAGTGGTTTCACACGGGGCAGACATTTCACCTGTGACAGCTGTTGTGTAGTGTTTTCTAGTGCTCATTCTGGGCCCTAATAACCATTTACAACATTCCAGGGTAACCTCCAGGACACACTGCCACAGCAAAAAAGATGAAAGTGCACATCCTTAAGAAATTCCTGATACAGGGGACGGCATGGATGAACCTTGAGGAACTGTGGGAAAACAAATGAGCCAGTCACGAATAGGCAAATATCCCATTTTGTAGAGTAGCCAGTGTCTTAGACCCAGAGATAGAAGAGTGGTTTCCAGGGGGTGTGTGGAGGAAATTGGCAGATGGGGAGGGTCTGGAGCTGCACCTCAGCACAATGAGAAGGTCCTGGAGGTCACTTGCACTGCCAACTGCATGTTCTTCACATGATTAGCTGTGCATTGAAAGTGGTGAAAGAGTAACATTTGTATGTGTATTCACTGTAAGTACAAAATTTTAAATGATCAGCCCCTTCAATTCAAGAGGATGGGTATTTTCTTTTAATCCTCAGTTAGACAAATCATGAGGAGCACACACCTGCAATGTGTTGTTGACCACAGTTGCTGGGTGGCGGGCAGGGGCTCTTGGCTGCTCTTCAGTCGTGCACAAAGTCAGAACTTCACATTCTCTCGTTTTTGACTGAGATACTGAAAACTGAAACCCAACATATTGTTGGCTACATTATTCCAAAGAGGAAACCTGCAGATAACCTGACCATGGGAACAAACCCTGGGGGGGGGGACAAGATCAGGCAGCACCAGCAGCCCTGGGGTCACTCATAGTCACCTGAGATAGAACAAATGGGATACTTCCAGCTTCTCTTCCAGCACCAGCTTCCTGCCAGTGCATGTGGACCAATGCTGGAAAAACAATGAGTTGGCACGTTTATTCCTCAGGATTTTCCTTGGTAAGAACAAGTGAGATGTAAGTGATGTCTCTGTTTCTCTTTTCCAGGAAACACTAGCCAGTAGCTTTTGGTGTGCTCAGTACTAACTTCCACACGACCTCAGAGATTGTCCACAAACCGACTGTTCACAGGTAGAAGCCACAGCTCAGCTTTCCTTCTTGTCTTGGATCTCCAAAAGCAAGACAATTGTTGAAACCTCACATATATTTTCATTTCAATAAAGCATCTGCAAAACAAAAAGTTGTTTCTTGGTGGTTGAATAAAATGGAGGCTATAGGGAGATTAACGTCACACATGCATTTCTCTCACACACGAGTGTGCACACCCACCAGTGCACAATCATTCTTTACACAACTCAAGGGCAAAATGCTGAGAACCTGAAAGGGCATCCTGTTCCTCATTCCCCACAGCCCAACCGGGACCCTGTCACTGGCATGTGACTGCCCTCCCTCATCCCTACCCCCAGGTCCATCTGGGCACTGTCAGGCTCTCAGTTCCTAGTGATGGTGGCCTGCTTTGGTTCCTGATTTCATGGCGGATCTGAGTTGATGCTGTGCCCACTTACTATGGCCCGGCTCCACTCTGGGCATTCTCTGTCTTAGACTTTAGGTCTCCTTGCACTGCTGACAAAGACCCTCACCATTTCTGTGTATGAAACCTCAACCCAGTGCTGATGAAGATCCTCACACTCAATTCTCACCCCTAAGAGAAAATTCTCACTCCATAAGTAAATCCCTATGGATGAACCTTCCCCTAAACAATGAACGCAGGTCATATCCTCCTCCTGACAAGGCACTGGGCCTTGCCTGAATGTCCACTTTGCACACTTGGGTTTCATGTTGCACTTCTTCCTGGGGTAGTCAGGTATCTGTGATGGCCCTCATATGCCAAGTGGTGGCTCATCTATTTCCCCCTCTTACTCCCTCGAGTGTTACTCCACTGAGCCTGCCTCCAAGACTTACTGGCCAGCTTCCTAGGGAATGTCACTAACGGGGGTGCATTGGGCAGGTTATGCCTCAAAGATGCTTTCACACCTTACCATCCCACTCACATTACCTTAATTCCTTTCAAAAAACATTCATTCCCTAGTTCATTTGGGAAGCTTTCACCTGCTTTGCTCCCTCCCAGTTTGGTGCATTTTCACAGGCATGCATCTGACATATTTGGCATTGGATAGTTTCTTGGGAGTCGATCACCCAATCTGGGATCCATACACCACAACTTGGCATGGGTCCTCTGGCACCAGTGTTCCCTGCCCCCATCTTCCACATAACTTCCAGTAATTCAGTCAACTTTGTCCTCCGGCCATTGCTGGTGTGTCAGCACAATCCACATGATTCATGCAAAGTTTTCCAAGGAATGAAGGCAAATGGCCTCTGAATGACCTCCCCAACTATATCAGGAGATCAGAGGGGCCCCTGGGAAACATATGAACACAAAACTATGTCCCCCTACCTGCATTGGGGCAGTTTGGGCGTGTCCTGAAGCAGGTGGAGCCAATGTGGTTCAGAAGCTGAGTCTGATGAGTTGGTGGGTTTTCTCTGACTGCTTGATCCAGGGGCTGACCTGTGGTATCCACGCTTGCTCTGAGAATCTTTGAAGCTGCCATAGCTCTGGATCCCGTGGCCTCTCCTCCCTCCAAGCCAGTAAGCAGTCCAATGAGAGCATTGGCCATTTCAGTGACTGCAGTCATACTTCTCCTTCTTACTCTCCATCACAGGCCTTGTGTGTCTCTCTCCACATATCCAGTCTGAGTGCAGAGAAGTGGACCCCTCTCCAAGTGGACCACATCAATCAGTGAACAAAGGCCAACTTCTGCATGGGCATGCAAAGCACTGAAACTGAGCAGGGACCATGAGTTCCTAGTAAACAAGTATGTGTGTAGGGGGTGTAATAAGCAAAATGTTAAAATGTGAGGTGTGGATCCAGAGACATGGTCCTTTTGTCTGGGCCTAATATTGTCACCAACCTGGAGGTGCTATGGAGAAGTGGGAGCATGTTCCTTATTATGACCTATTGAGTCTTAGATACTTTCAGCCTCATCTTCATGCATCGATATAAATAAAAAATAGGTGTTCTGGTCAAGATGACGTCGTAGGTACATAGGCTTCACCTTCTTTCTCAACCAGAAAAAAGGAAATGACCAATTTAAAAAGAAAAATCAACCAGAACTACCAGAGAATCCAACTGAATGGAAGCCTGACAACCAAGGAATTAAAGAAGCAATAATCAACTAGACTGGTGGGAGCAGCAGAGATGGGTAGAAGGGCAAAGAAGACGCATGGCAATGAGACCATAGGGCAGACCAGGTGGTCGCACATTTGCCTGTGGATAAACCAAGAGGAAGAACAGGGGAGTGACACAGACCACACAACCCACGGTTCCATAGGGTGCCAAATAAACCCTTTGAATCAGTGATGTAAAAACCTGTGGGAGAGTGGCAGTGGGAGAAACTGACAGTCCCTTGAAGGTGTGTAGAGCTGAGAAGGCGCCATTGTTCCCTCTCTGTCCCCTCCCCCACAAACAATCCCACAAGGCCGACATGTGGGTTGCCCCACTCTGGAGAATACCCAAGGCTCTGCCCCTTACAACACTAACAGGTGTGCCTAGAGGAAAAAGATGGGACAAAGAAGACCCAAACATAGGAAAGAAAAGTGACAACAAACTCACAGCTGTCAATGACTGAACTGAAAAAAGCACAAAGTAAGCAACAAGTAGAATGGGAATGGAATCAGCGAAATGGACAATACATAGAGGATTTTCAGTGGGGATAGGGAGAAGTGAATGGGGAGGAAAACACACAGGGAATAAGAAGCATAATTGGCAAGCAGAAAAGAGATGGGGAGAGGTTAAGAATGGTATAGGCAACAGAGAAGTTAAAGAATTTATTTGCACAAATCGTAGACATGAACTAAGAGTGAGGGAATGATGGAGGGTTATGGGTACATGGTGAAGGCAGGGATAAAGGGGAAAATTTGGGAAAACTGTAACAGCACAATCAATCAAATATACTTAAAAAATACGGGCCAAATTAAAGAACCCACCAAAACTCTAGAAATAGAACTAGGTGAATAGAAGATAGCACCTATGAGATGCACAGTTCAAAACACTAGTGATCAAGATGCTCACTAAAAATGATTGAGTACAGTCCCAAAACAAAGGAAGAAATAAAAGCTATACATAGTGAAATAAAGAAAAATGTACAGGGAACCAACAGTGAAGGGAAAGAAAGCGGGACTCAAATCAATCATTTGGAACAAAAGGAGGAAGGAAACATTCAACCAGAACAGAATGAAGAAACAAGAATTCAAAAAAAATGAGGAAAGAAAACAAGACTCTGGGACATCTCCAAATGTGCAACATCCAAATCACAGGGATGTCAGAAGGAGAAGAGAAGGAGCAAGAAATTTAAAACTGATTTGAAAAAATAAAGAAAGAACATTTTCCCAATCTGGCAAAGGAAATGGACATACAAGTCCAGGAAGCTCAGAGAGTCCTGGAAGCTTTGGATCCAACAACTTGAATCCAAAGAGGACCACATGAAGACACATTGCCCAAGGTTAAAGATAAGGAAAGAACCTTAGAAGCAGTAAGAGAAACAAAGAGAGTTACCTACAAAGGAGTTCCCATAGGACTGTCTGCTGATTTCTCAAAGAAATCTTGCAGGAAAAAAAGGACTGTCAAGAAGCATTCAAAGTCACGTAAAGTAAGGACCTACAACATAGATGACTCTATCCAGCAAAGCTCTCATTGGCAATGGAAAGACAAATCAAGTGCTTCCCGGATAAGGTCAGATTAAAGGAATTCATCATCACCAAGCTCTTATTATATGAAATGAAAAAGGGACTTATCTAAGAAAGAGAAGAAGATCAGAACTATGAACAGTGAAATGACAACAAACTCACAACTGTCAAAAATTGAACCAAAAAACCCAACCAACCAACCAACCAACCAACTACCAACCAACCAAACGAAAAAACAAAGAAACAAGCACAAACTAAGCAAAAACCAGAACAGGAACAAAATCATAGATATGAAGCTTACCTGGAGGGTAATCAGTAGGGAGGTGAAGGACGGGGAATGGGGAAAGAAGCTACAGGGAATAAGAAACATGAATGGTAGGTACAAAATACACAGGGGGATGGTAAGAATAGCATAGTTAATGGAGAAGCCAAACAACTTATATGTATGGCTCATGGACATGAACTAAGGGAAGGAAATGCTGGAGGAAATAGGGGACCAGGCAGAGGAGGATAAAGGGGAGAAAGGAACAATGGGACAACTGTAATAGCATGATCAAAATATAATTAAAAAATAGACCCCACAAGATTTATTGGTACCTATTCGTTATTACTATAGTCACTTTGGATTAATGTTTCTGAAGAAGTTATAACATTTTTGTGGAACCTAGAGGTATTGATTGCCTAATTCCCTGTTTGGATTTTTTCTGGTTGAAGAGTCAGCCCTGGAGGGAGCTGAATTGTTCAGAGAAAGGTCAGGAGTCATTCTGGTTGAGGGGATAGCTTGGGAAGGAAGAGGGACCCACCCTGGTGTGAGCAGGAGGGTGTTCATAAATTTGTTTGCCCAGGACTCCGGGGGCTGGAAAAGGTAAAAGGGCTGAGGTCCAATCTCAACATCTCCTGCTTTGCTTTATTCTTGTGAAACAACACGCATGTCCCTCAAAACCCACTGCCTGTGTGTCACAGTGGGAACAAGAAAATAGGCCAATTGCCATCTGCAGGGAGAGTCACACAGATTAAGGGGCACCAATAATCCCAGTCATAGTATTTTTTGTGAAAGTTTGTTAAAACTCAAAATAAATGTCATATATCCATTTTAAGGATTAAGAGAGGATGTGGCCTTCCTTTGCCAGAGTCACCTCCCTCACTGACTCAGTTCTCCTCCTGGCACCTTGGGTCTGCTACAGAGAATGCCTCCTGCCACCTGTGGGGAGCAGGACACAATGAAGTTCCTGTCCTGTAGAACTTTTCATCCCCTTGGTGTGTGTTTACCAGTTTGAAGACTAAAACCCGAGGCTATTCCTGGGATGTCATCCTGAGACCTGAGGGACATGTGTGCCTGTGCATCCTGCTGAGGACAGAGTCCAAAGACCCTGCCTGCGCTGGGTAGGTAACACCCATCCCCACCCACCACCCTCCTCTACCCTTAGTTCCAATATTCCCCTAATAGGGTTTTTAACTTCACAGTAACAGTGACTCAGAGGTGATCATGAAACAGTAAATGAAGTGAATGAAAAGTAATGATCTCATCTTAACTGATGGAAATCTCAGTGGGGGCCAGAGCCAAATTCAGAAGCACACTCTGTCAGCACTTAGAGGAAACAAACACTCCTGTTGGCAGAGTCAGTTAGACACAATCTGCCGTTTGACTTGGGAATGAGGTGATTTATTCTGTGTGACTTAGTGTTTACACTTGTTCCTTCCTGATGTAAGTGCAAGAGCTGACATTTGACCCCACACATGGTGTGCAGCACGTTTCCTCTGTGGATCCATTCATCCCAACACAAGTCCTCTGACGTCAGCACTAAGATATCACCCTTACTTTACAGATGAGGAAAGTGGAGCTAGGGGGTCAGCACCACCTGAAGACCCATGGGTAGAAAGTTACAGAGCTGACCTAGAATCCACTAGTCTGGGCCCAAAGTCAGAATTCTCTCTGCTAACCAAGAAATGCAAATGTCCTCATTTCGAGTCATTCAGAGGACACTTTAGAATTCAAAACAGAGCACACCTGTCCTGCTAGGGGTCTGGTGGGGATAGCATTAAATCTGAAGAAGTATTTGAGAATCGTGGACACCTGTAAACTTATAAATGTTTCCTTGAAGAACAAGATCTGTGGCTCTGTGAGGAAAGTTTCAGGATTTTTCCTGAACACACTGAGAGTTTCTGCAGGTCCATTTCAGTATTGTACTGCTGGTTCTGTTCCTGTTGCCACAGTCCCTCTTTTCCCTTGACCTCATGTGATGGGAACGACTGAACTACAGCAGAGAAGTCACTTGTTCTGTACTGAGCATGGGTTTAGGTAATGTTAGGAATTTTTATCAGTTCCAATAGTTGTTTTTAGTAGACTATCTTAAGTGTTTCATTCACCAATTAATTTTTTTAATTTTATTTTAATCATTGTTCAAATACAGTTTTCTCCTTTTTACTCCCAGTCCAGCCCCCCACTCCCACCCTCCCCACTTCCCTCCCATTATCACCCTCCCCTTAGTTTATGACCATGTGTCCTTTAAGTTTGTTCCCGTGAATCCTTCCCACTGTCCCCTGAAATTCCCTCTACTCTCTTGGGTGGGCACTGTCAGCCTGACCTCTATTTCAGTGTCTTTGGTTATACTTTGCTTGTTTCTTTGTTTTGTTGTTTAGGTTCCTGTTAAAGGTGAAATCATATGGTATTTGTCTTTCACTGCCTGGCTTGTTTCACTTAGCATAATGTTTTCCAGCTCCATCCTCGCTGTTGCAAAGGGTAGGAGCTCCTTCTTTCTTTCTGCTGCATAGAATTCCATTGTGTAAATGCACCATAGTTTTTTCATCCATTCATTAACTGATGGGCATCTTGGTTGCTTCCAGCATCTAGCTATTGTAAATTGTGCTGCTATGAATATTGGGATACATAGGTTCTTTTGAATTTCACCAATTAATTTTTAATTTAAACTTTATCATACTTTTCCCATCACCATTTACTCCTCTAATATACCCCCAGCAAATACCACTCTGCTGCCCATGTCCATGAGTCCTCATCAATTCACTTTTGAAAAATCTTCACTCAAGGACCTGCTTATTGATTTCAGAGAGAGCAGGTGGCAGGGAAAGACAAAGGGTGAAAAACATGAATGTGAAAAGATAACATCAATTGGCTGTGTCATGTTTGTGCCCTGACCAGGAATCGAACATGCAACCTTTGTGTTTCTGTGATGTCACTCCAACCCTCTGAGCCACAGTGGCTGGGCTCAAATGTGTTTATATAGATTTTTTTCCTTGTGTGAAGGGACGATTTTTTACAGTGCGCGACTCCTTTTTTAATAGACAACATTTTTAGAGCAGTTTAGGTTCACAGAGGAATTGAACAGCAAGTACAGACTTTCCACATGCATCCCACTCACGAACATGTACAACCTCCTTGCCCCCCCATCTACATCCCCACCAGAAAGGGACATGTGTCACAACTGAGGTACCACTGTGGACACATGAGTATTACCTACAGCCCATTATCGTTTGTGCTTGTCGCGTACATTCCATGTGTTTGGTGAAATGTACAAGAATGTGTACCCACCCTTATAGAGCAGAGAGCTTTCCTGCCCTCCAGTCCCTGCACTCCACATAGTTTCCCTCCTTTTCCCCCAACCATTGAAGAGCACTGACTGTTCCTTCAATGTCTCCATGGCTTTGACCTCTCCCAGTGTCTGCCATTACATCAGGAATCCTTTAATTCCTAAGGGCCTGGGAGATGCTGGAGCCACTCAGTGGGAGAAGCCTGGGTCTCTGATGAATCATTGAGGTCAGGAAGTGTCCTGGACAGAAATCTGGGAGCAGTAGACTCCAGGTCAAGGCAACAGTTGTTCAGAGTGTCCATCACTGAGGACTGTGTCATTGGTGATAGTGCTGAGAACACTAGACCATGGTGATAATCAAAAGCACTGGAATTATTTCCATTTTATGATCATTTCCCAGTTCTCCACAGACAGTGCACCCTTCATCACCCACACCCGTGGGGGCACTACCACTGCCCCACCCTCTGACCTCAGCACATCCTGCAGCATGTCTCCTCTGCTGGCCTCTGTACTGCACCCAGATGTCAGAATGATAAGGCACTATTTTTTAATGCAATAGAAGGAAGAGGGCAGTGAGATGATGACAGATGTGTGTTCTGGAAGAAAAGGAAGATCTGGGACTCAGAAGAACGCACACAACAAATTGAATGGATTTCCCACCTGGTCCTAAATCTGAACAGCATGTTTTCCAAAAATACACTTAAGATATTTCAAGTAGTTATTTTTTTTGTTGCTTATGCCGTGTTCAGCATGAGTCAATACTGGTTTGTTTTCTCCTCAAATTCCCTTGGTTCTTTGGTCTTTAAAAAAAATTATTTATTTTCATAGAGAGGGGAAGGGAGGGAGTAAGTAAGAGAGAGAAACATCGATGTAAGTGAGAAATAGAGTGGTTGGAGAAAACTGTGCCCCAGCTGGGGACTAAACCTGCACACAGCCACGTGCCCTGAACCAGGAATTCAACCAGTGACCTTTTGCTTCACAGGATGACACCCAACCAACTGAGCCATACTCTTTGGTCAGTGCTCTTTGGTCTTTAGTGAAGTGTCTATTCTCAGTGGGGAGAGTAGCACTGTTTAGATCTGCCCAAGTCTCTTAATGTCTGGTCAGTGGAAGTCAGGTGAATTCACGTGTTTCCTTCACTCTTCACTGTGTGGCAATATCACATGTCAGGTAGTTTCTGGAAAATTCCTCCAAATGCCTGTGAGGGAATGGCAGTGACCTGGAAATGTAAACCTTATTATTCTTATTAAAGGAGTTTTGTGCCAGAGTCCCTGGTCAGAGAGTCCCATTAGCAGTGGCATCTGTGTGTATGTATGGTGACATTTATGCTGTTTGCCAATTAGGCAAAGGCCAGAGAGCAGACTGGCCTTAACAAGTTAACTGTATAGAGTGGATTCCAGAAGCAAGTGTCCACTTCCACTTCTAAGGCCTTAATCGACATTTTTACCTCAACAAGTATACTCAGTAAAATCTTGCAAACTTTTCTTTTTTTGGCTTCAAGGTGAACTTTATCAGGAAAAGTTAGTGTAAAAATCATTCAAATTAATAAAATTTAAAGCAGACAGTAAAAGCATACTTTGTAGCTATAGCAATCTCTTTTTAATCAGAAATAAGGTAAGGCCTCCATTACTGCCTAAGCAAACACTCTCCTCTTAGGTTCTATTGCATGCCCAGTCAGGAAACACTGCAGGTATGGGAAGGGAGCCCAATGTTGTGTCTGTGTGTGAGGCGGCAGAAAGGGTTAGACTGCATGTTCTGATTATGGCATCACAATATTGTAGCCTGAGCAAGTGTAAGTTGGCTCATATGTCCTGCAGTGGAGTGTACGTTAGTAATTGTGCCCATGCATTAAAATTCTCATTTCTGTCATTAAGAGAGTAATCAGTTTTCTTCATGATAGAATATGTTCTACTGCGTTTTCGTGTGGTTTCTCCCTCTCAGAACTGCTACTAGGGACCTTACTCCTCTGGGGACGGCTTCCTGAGATACTTACTTTGCTTGGCCTGACTCAAATTGGTCATTTGATAGCAGCCAAAATGCCAGGATGCAGTGCTGGTGAAAGGCCCCTCCCTGAACCCGGGGTGAGTCAGCTCTCCCCATTGTTCAAACCCCTGAGACAACACTAGGACAATGGGTGTCACACTTGGTCAAGGGCATTATTTACAAGTTAATGTTGGGTTCTGTTTAGTTATGACATTTTTAATTTATATTTATTTTTATGT